>NW_027136308.1:1200000-1500000 GCF_039906515.1 Pseudorca crassidens
TGCTGATGGGCGGGATGTAAATTGCCAACAGACACTCGGGAGAAGTGTATGGTGTTTCCTGAAACATCTAAAAAACAAAGCAACAGAGCCTAGGGCACTTCCACTTATGGTCCTATAGCTTAGGGAAATTAAAATCAAAAAGACACAGCCACCCCAAAGTTTGGGACGCCTCTGTTTACAAGAACCTCGTTTACAGTACAAGTTCAACATCGCAGAAAGTGAAAAATGGATAAAGAAGTTGTGGTATTTACTTACAAAGCAATATCACTCAGCAATGAAATCTATGTCATCAGGCCCTTAGCAGCACAATGAGTGGATTCAGGTATGATGATTCTAACTGAAATAAGTCACACAGAAAAAGAAACATCATAAGATATCAGTAATACACGGAATGTAAACTTGGCTACACAGGAACTGAATTACAGAACAGAACAGGGTCTCAAATTTAGAAAACCAACTTATGCTTGCTTAAGGGGAAAGGTGAGTTGGGGTGCTGCATAAAACCAGAGATTGAAATGAGCACAGATAAAGTTCCTTAAGCCAAATATGGAATAGACAAGAGCTACTCCTTGCTCAACGAAATGGACTCAATACCGCATATTAAACGCCTAAGAATGTACCTGACTAGTAAGTATCTTAAAACCTATGGATTGCTATGTCTCCGAAAGAGAATCAAGCATGTGTACAGGGGCATAAACGCAGCAGTGATAGGATTGGAGAGGTTCGGTGAGCAAATGAAGACCCTCTGAAGTCATATTGCATGGTACCCATTCCACGGGTTTCAACTACCCAGGTTTAAGGTATTCTTCCTTCAGCTAAAACATGCATGTGGAACCTAGAGTCTGATCAACCATGTGATCGGGAGACGTGTTCAAATATGTCTCAGTTTTCGTACCCTGGTACTCGGGTGCAACATTCCAGACGCTTTACTAACACCCTCCCGACTTGGAGAGTCAGTCCCTTTAACCTCCTGTTTGGCCCAGTTTGCAATTTCTGCGGAAGATGAACAGGAATAGCGAGAACCAATGAGAGACTAGCTGGAGGTGTCTGGACGGGCAAATTTAACTCTCATTTCCCACCAGGAAGAGGAATTAACCAAAGGCTCAGCGTGCCGTGCCGGAACCAGATTAGGGCCTGACGCCATCCTGCGGTGTTGCGGCCAGCTCAAAAGAAAGCGAGTTGAAGAAAGGAGCTCAGGGGCACTGTAATTCACAAACCTGCAGAGTTATAAATGACAGCTATCGTCCAAAAATATACTGAAGTAAGGCTGCCAAGAGGACTTGAAAGCGGGGCAGAATTGCAGGAAACCGATTTCAGGAGGTAGACTGGAATTGCATTGAAAGCATAGGAAAAGAGGCAGAACGTCCACAATGATGCACTTGGCCAAAAAGGGCGTATGCGTTTTTTCCTGAATATATTCAGGAAAAAACGCATACGCCCTTTTTGGCCAACCAAGCAAGCTTGCAAAGGAAATCTGCACTACAATGAAGTCTCACTTCCCCCCGGTCAAAAGGGCCATCTGAAAAAAGTGTAAAATCCAGAAAGGCAGGACAGGCCATGGAGAACTGGGAGCCTTGTTATGCTGATGGGCGGGATGTAAATTGCCAACAGACACTCGGGAGAAGTGTATGGTGTTTCCTGAAACATCTAAAAAACAAAGCAACAGAGCCTAGGGCACTTCCACTTATGGTCCTATAGCTTAGGGAAATTAAAATCAAAAAGACACAGCCACCCCAAAGTTTGGGACGCCTCTGTTTACAAGAACCTCGTTTACAGTACAAGTTCAACATCGCAGAAAGTGAAAAATGGATAAAGAAGTTGTGGTATTTACTTACAAAGCAATATCACTCAGCAATGAAATCTATGTCATCAGGCCCTTAGCAGCACAATGAGTGGATTCAGGTATGATGATTCTAACTGAAATAAGTCACACAGAAAAAGAAACATCATAAGATATCAGTAATACACGGAATGTAAACTTGGCTACACAGGAACTGAATTACAGAACAGAACAGGGTCTCAAATTTAGAAAACCAACTTATGCTTGCTTAAGGGTAAAGGTGAGTTGGGGTGCTGCATAAAACCAGAGATTGAAATGAGCACAGATAAAGTTCCTTAAGCCAAATATGGAATAGACAAGAGCTACTCCTTGCTCAAAGAAATGGACTCAACACCGCATATTAAACGTCTAAGAATGTACCTGACTAGTAAGTATCTTAAAACCTATGGATTGCTATGTCTCCGAAAGAGAATCAAGCATGTGTACAGGGGCATAAACACAGCAGTGATAGGATTGGAGAGGTTCGGTGAGCAAATGAAGACCCTTTGAAGTCATATTGCATGGTACCCATTCCACGGGTTTCAACTACCCAGGTTTAAGGTATTCTTCCTTCAGGTAAAACATGCATGTGGAACCTAGAGTCTGATCAACCATGTGATCGGGAGACGTGTTCAAATATGTCTCAGTTTTCGTACCCTGGTACTCGGGTGCAACATTCCAGACGTTTTACTAACACCCTCCTGACTTAGAGAGTCAGTCCCTTTAACCTCCTGTTTGGCCCAGTTTGCAATTTCTGCGGAAGATGAACAGGAATAGCGAGAACCAATGAGAGACTAGCTGGATGTGTCTGGATGGGCAAATTAACTCTCATTTCCCACCAGGAAGAGGAATTAACCAAAGGCTCAGCGTGCCGTGCCGGAACCACATTAGGGCCTGAAGCCATCCTGCGGTGTTGCGGCCAGCTCAAAAGAAAGCGAGTTGAAGAAAGGAGCTCAGGGGCACTGTAATTCACAAACCTGCAGAGTTATAAATGACAGCTATCGTCCAAAAATATACTGAAGTAAGGCTGCCAAGAGGACTTGAAAGCGGGGCAGAATTGCAGGAAACCGATTTCAGGAGGTAGACTGGAATTGCATTGAAAGCATAGGAAAAGAGGCAGAACGTCCACAATGATGCACTTGGCCAAAAAGGGCGTATGCGTTTTTTCCTGAATATATTCAGGAAAAAACGCATACGCCCTTTTTGGCCAACCAAGCAAGCTTGCAAAGGAAATCTGCACTACAATGAAGTCTCACTTCCCCCCGGTCAAAAGGGCCATCTGAAAAAAGTGTAAAATCCAGAAAGGCAGGACAGGCCATGGAGAACTGGGAGCCTTGTTATGCTGATGGGCGGGATGTAAATTGCCAACAGACACTCGGGAGAAGTGTATGGTGTTTCCTGAAACATCTAAAAAACAAAGCAACAGAGCCTAGGGCACTTCCACTTATGGTCCTATAGATTAGGGAAATTAAAATCAAAAAGACACAGCCACCCCAAAGTTTGGGACGCCTCTGTTTACAAGAACCTCGTTTACAGTACAAGTTCAACATCGCAGAAAGTGAAAAATGGATAAAGAAGTTGTGGTATTTACTTACAAAGCAATATCACTCAGCAATGAAATCTATGTCATCAGGCCCTTAGCAGCACAATGAGTGGATTCAGGTATGATGATTCTAACTGAAATAAGTCACACAGAAAAAGAAACATCATAAGATATCAGTAATACACGGAATGTAAACTTGGCTACACAGGAACTGAATTACAGAACAGAACAGGGTCTCAAATTTAGAAAACCAACTTATGCTTGCTTAAGGGGAAAGGTGAGTTGGGGTGCTGCATAAAACCAGAGATTGAAATGAGCACAGATAAAGTTCCTTAAGCCAAATATGGAATAGACAAGAGCTACTCCTTGCTCAACGAAATGGACTCAATACCGCATATTAAACGCCTAAGAATGTACCTGACTAGTAAGTATCTTAAAACCTATGGATTGCTATGTCTCCGAAAGAGAATCAAGCATGTGTACAGGGGCATAAACCCAGCAGTGATAGGATTGGAGAGTTTCGGTGAGCAAATGAAGACCCTCTGAAGTCATATTGCATGGTACCCATTCCATGGGTTTCAACTACCCAGGTTTAAGGTATTCTTCCTTCAGCTAAAACATGCATGTGGAACCTAGAGTATGATCAACCACGTGATCGGGAGACGTGTTCAAATATGTCTCAGTTTTCGTACCCTGGTACTCGGGTGCAACATTCCAGACGCTTTACTAACACCCTCCCGACTTGGAGAGTCAGTCCCTTTAACCTCCTGTTTGGCCCAGTTTGCAATTTCTGCGGAAGATGAACAGGAATAGCGAGAACCAATGAGAGACTAGCTGGAGGTGTCTGGACGGGCAAATTTAACTCTCATTTCCCACCAGGAAGAGGAATTAACCAAAGGCTCAGCGTGCCGTGCCGGAACCAGATTAGGGCCTGAAGCCATCCTGCGGTGTTGCGGCCAGCTCAAAAGAAAGCGAGTTGAAGAAAGGAGCTCAGGGGCACTGTAATTCACAAACCTGCAGAGTTATAAATGACAGCTATCGTCCAAAAATATACTGAAGTAAGGCTGCCAAGAGGACTTGAAAGCGGGGCAGAATTGCAGGAAACCGATTTCAGGAGGTAGACTGGAATTGCATTGAAAGCATAGGAAAAGAGGCAGAACGTCCACAATGATGCACTTGGCCAAAAAGGGCGTATGCGTTTTTTCCTGAATATATTCAGGAAAAAACGCATACGCCCTTTTTGGCCAACCAAGCAAGCTTGCAAAGGAAATCTGCACTACAATGAAGTCTCACTTCCCCCCGGTCAAAAGGGCCATCTGAAAAAAGTGTAAAATCCAGAAAGGCAGGACAGGCCATGGAGAACTGGGAGCCTTGTTATGCTGATGGGCGGGATGTAAATTGCCAACAGACACTCGGGAGAAGTGTATGGTGTTTCCTGAAACATCTAAAAAACAAAGCAACAGAGCCTAGGGCACTTCCACTTATGGTCCTATAGCTTAGGGAAATTAAAATCAAAAAGACACAGCCACCCCAAAGTTTGGGACGCCTCTGTTTACAAGAACCTCGTTTACAGTACAAGTTCAACATCGCAGAAAGTGAAAAATGGATAAAGAAGTTGTGGTATTTACTTACAAAGCAATATCACTCAGCAATGAAATCTATGTCATCAGGCCCTTAGCAGCACAATGAGTGGATTCAGGTATGATGATTCTAACTGAAATAAGTCACACAGAAAAAGAAACATCATAAGATATCAGTAATACACGGAATGTAAACTTGGCTACACAGGAACTGAATTACAGAACAGAACAGGGTCTCAAATTTAGAAAACCAACTTATGCTTGCTTAAGGGGAAAGGTGAGTTGGGGTGCTGCATAAAACCAGAGATTGAAATGAGCACAGATAAAGTTCCTTAAGCCAAATATGGAATAGACAAGAGCTACTCCTTGCTCAACGAAATGGACTCAACACCGCATATTAAACGTCTAAGAATGTACCTGACTAGTAAGTATCTTAAAACCTATGGATTGCTATGTCTCCGAAAGAGAATCAAGCATGTGTACAGGGGCATAAACGCAGCAGTGATAGGATTGGAGAGGTTCGGTGAGCAAATGAAGACCCTCTGAAGTCATATTGCATGGTACCCATTCCACGGGTTTCAACTACCCAGGTTTAAGGTATTCTTCCTTCAGGTAAAACATGCATGTGGAACCTAGAGTCTGATCAACCATGTGATCGGGAGACGTGTTCAAATATGTCTCAGTTTTCGTACCCTGGTACTCGGGTGCAACATTCCAGACGCTTTACTAACACCCTCCTGACTTGGAGAGTCAGTCCCTTTAACCTCCTGTTTGGCCCAGTTTGCAATTTCTGCGGAAGATGAACAGGAATAGCGAGAACCAATGAGAGACTAGCTGGAGGTGTCTGGATGGGCAAATTTAACTCTCATTTCCCACCAGGAAGAGGAATTAACCAAAGGCTCAGCGTGCCGTGCCGGAACCACATTAGGGCCTGAAGCCATCCTGCGGTGTTGCGGCCAGGTCACAAGAAAGCGAGTTGAAGAAAGGAGCTCAGGGGCACTGTAATTCACAAACCTGCAGAGTTATAAATGACAGCTATCGTCCAAAAATATACTGAAGTAAGGCTGCCAAGAGGACTTGAAAGCGGGGCAGAATTGCAGGAAACCGATTTCAGGAGGTAGACTGGAATTGCATTGAAAGCATAGGAAAAGAGGCAGAACGTCCACAATGATGCACTTGGCCAAAAAGGGCGTATGCGTTTTTTCCTGAATATATTCAGGAAAAAACGCATACGCCCTTTTTGGCCAACCAAGCAAGCTTGCAAAGGAAATCTGCATTACAATGAAGTCTCACTTCCCCCCGGTCAAAAGGGCCATCTGAAAAAAGTGTAAAATCCAGAAAGGCAGGACAGGCCATGGAGAACTGGGAGCCTTGTTATGCTGATGGGCGGGATGTAAATTGCCAACAGACACTCAGGAGAAGTGTATGGTGTTTCCTGAAACATCTAAAAAACAAAGCAACAGAGCCTAGGGCACTTCCACTTATGGTCCTATAGCTTAGGGAAATTAAAATCAAAAAGACACAGCCACCCCAAAGTTTGGGACGCCTCTGTTTACAAGAACCTCGTTTACAGTACAAGTTCAACATCGCAGAAAGTGAAAAATGGATAAAGAAGTTGTGGTATTTACTTACAAAGCAATATCACTCTGCAATGAAATCTATGTCATCAGGCCCTTAGCAGCACAATGAGTGGATTCAGGTATGATGATTCTAACTGAAATAAGTCACACAGAAAAAGAAACATCATAAGATATCAGTAATACACGGAATGTAAACTTGGCTACACAGGAACTGAATTCCAAAACAGAACAGGGTCTCAAATTTAGAAAACCAACTTATGCTTGCTTAAGGGGAAAGGTGAGTTGGGGTGCTGCATAAAACCAGAGATTGAAATGAGCACAGATAAAGTTCCTTAAGCCAAATATGGAATAGACAAGAGCTACTCCTTGCTCAACGAAATGGACACAACACCGCATATTAAACGCCTAAGAATGTACCTGACTAGTAAGTATCTTAAAACCTATGGATTGCTATGTCTCCGAAAGAGAATCAAGCATGTGTACAGGGGCATAAACGCAGCAGTGATAGGATTGGAGAGGTTCGGTGAGCAAATGAAGACCCTCTGAAGTCATATTGCATGGTACCCATTCCACGGGTTTCAACTACCCAGGTTTAAGGTATTCTTCCTTCAGGTAAAACATGCATGTGGAACCTAGAGTCTGATCAACCATGTGATCGGGAGACGTGTTCAAATATGTCTCAGTTTTCGTACCCTGGTACTCGGGTGCAACATTCCAGACGCTTTACTAACACCCTCCTGACTTGGAGAGTCAGTCCCTTTAACCTCCTGTTTGGCCCAGTTTGCAATTTCTGCGGAAGATGAACAGGAATAGCGAGAACCAATGAGAGACTAGCTGGAGGTGTCTGGACGGGCAAATTTAACTCTCATTTCCCACCAGGAAGAGGAATTAACCAAAGGCTCAGCGTGCCGTGCCGGAACCAGATTAGGGCCTGAAGCCATCCTGCGGTGTTGCGGCCAGGTCACAAGAAAGCGAGTTGAAGAAAGGAGCTCAGGGGCACTGTAATTCACAAACCTGCAGAGTTATAAATGACAGCTATCGTCCAAAAATATACTGAAGTAAGGCTGCCAAGAGGACTTGAAAGCGGGGCAGAATTGCAGGAAACCGATTTCAGGAGGTAGACTGGAATTGCATTGAAAGCATAGGAAAAGAGGCAGAACGTCCACAATGATGCACTTGGCCAAAAAGGGCGTATGCGTTTTTTCCTGAATATATTCAGGAAAAAACGCATACGCCCTTTTTGGCCAACCAAGCAAGCTTGCAAAGGAAATCTGCACTACAATGAAGTCTCACTTCCCCCCGGTCAAAAGGGCCATCTGAAAAAAGTGTAAAATCCAGAAAGGCAGGACAGGCCATGGAGAACTGGGAGCCTTGTTATGCTGATGGGCGGGATGTAAATTGCCAACAGACACTCGGGAGAAGTGTATGGTGTTTCCTGAAACAACTAAAAAACAAAGCAACAGAGCCTAGGGCACTTCCACTTATGGTCCTATAGATTAGGGAAATTAAAATCAAAAAGACACAGCCACCCCAAAGTTTGGGACGCCTCTGTTTACAAGAACCTCGTTTACAGTACAAGTTCAACATCGCAGAAAGTGAAAAATGGATAAAGAAGTTGTGGTATTTACTTACAAAGCAATATCACTCTGCAATGAAATCTATGTCATCAGGCCCTTAGCAGCACAATGAGTGGATTCAGGTATGATGATTCTAACTGAAATAAGTCACACAGAAAAAGAAACATCATAAGATATCAGTAATACACGGAATGTAAACTTGGCTACACAGGAACTGAATTCCAAAACAGAACAGGGTCTCAAATTTAGAAAACCAACTTATGCTTGCTTAAGGGGAAAGGTGAGTTGGGGTGCTGCATAAAACCAGAGATTGAAATGAGCACAGATAAAGTTCCTTAAGCAAAATATGGAATAGACAAGAGCTACTCCTTGCTCAACGAAATGGACACAACACCGCATATTAAACGCCTAAGAATGTACCTGACTAGTAAGTATCTTAAAACCTATGGATTGCTATGTCTCCAAAAGAGAATGAAGCATGTGTACAGGGGCATAAACGCAGCAGTGATAGGATTGGAGAGGTTTGGTGAGCAAATGAAGACCCTCTGAAGTCATATTGCATGGTACCCATTCCACGGGTTTCAACTACCCAGGTTTAAGGTATTCTTCCTTCAGCTAAAACATGCATGTGGAACCTAGAGTATGATCAACCATGTGATCGGGAGACGTGTTCAAATATGTCTCAGTTTTCGTACCCTGGTACTCGGGTGCAACATTCCAGACGCTTTACTAACACCCTCCCGACTTGGAGAGTCAGTCCCTTTAACCTCCTATTTGGCCCAGTTTGCAATTTCTGCGGAAGATGAACAGGAATAGCGAGAACCAATGAGAGACTAGCTGGAGGTGTCTGGACGGGCAAATTTAACTCTCATTTCCCACCAGGAAGAGGAATTAACCAAAGGCTCAGCGTGCCGTGCCGGAACCAGATTAGGGCCTGAAGCCATCCTGCGGTGTTGCGGCCAGCTCAAAAGAAAGCGAGTTGAAGAAAGGAGCTCAGGGGCACTGTAATTCACAAACCTGCAGAGTTATAAATGACAGCTATCGTCCAAAAATATACTGAAGTAAGGCTGCCAAGAGGACTTGAAAGCGGGGCAGAATTGCAGGAAACCGATTTCAGGAGGTAGACTGGAATTGCATTGAAAGCATAGGAAAAGAGGCAGAACGTCCACAATGATGCACTTGGCCAAAAAGTGTGTATGCGTTTTTTCCTGAATATATTCAGGATAAAACGCATACGCCCTTTTTGGCCAACCAAGCAAGCTTGCAAAGGAAATCTGCACTACAATGAAGTCTCACTTCCCCCCGGTCAAAAGGGCCATCTGAAAAAAGTGTAAAATCCAGAAAGGCAGGACAGGCCATGGAGAACTGGGAGCCTTGTTATGCTGATGGGCGGGATGTAAATTGCCAACAGACACTCGGGAGAAGTGTATGGTGTTTCCTGAAACATCTAAAAAACAAAGCAACAGAGCCTAGGGCACTTCCACTTATGGTCCTATAGCTTAGGGAAATTAAAATCAAAAAGACACAGCCACCCCAAAGTTTGGGACGCCTCTGTTTACAAGAACCTCGTTTACAGTACAAGTTCAACATCGCAGAAAGTGAAAAATGGATAAAGAAGTTGTGGTATTTACTTACAAAGCAATATCACTCTGCAATGAAATCTATGTCATCAGGCCCTTAGCAGCACAATGAGTGGATTCAGGTATGATGATTCTAACTGAAATAAGTCACACAGAAAAAGAAACATCATAAGATATCAGTAATACACGGAATGTAAACTTGGCTACACAGGAACTGAATTCCAAAACAGAACAGGGTCTCAAATTTAGAAAACCAACTTATGCTTGCTTAAGGGGAAAGGTGAGTTGGGGTGCTGCATAAAACCAGAGATTGAAATGAGCACAGATAAAGTTCCTTAAGCCAAATATGGAATAGACAAGAGCTACTCCTTGCTCAACGAAATGGACACAACAACGCATATTAAACGCCTAAGAATGTACCTGACTAGTAAGTATCTTAAAACCTATGGATTGCTATGTCTCCAAAAGAGAATGAAGCATGTGTACAGGGGCATAAACGCAGCAGTGATAGGATTGGAGAGGTTTGGTGAGCAAATGAAGACCCTCTGAAGTCATATTGCATGGTACCCATTCCACGGGTTTCAACTACCCAGGTTTAAGGTATTCTTCCTTCAGCTAAAACATGCATGTGGAACCTAGAGTCTGATCAACCATGTGATCGGGAGACGTGTTCAAATATGTCTCAGTTTTCGTACCCTGGTACTCGGGTGCAACATTCCAGATGCTTTACTAACACCCTCCCGACTTGGAGAGTCAGTCCCTTTAACCTCCTATTTGGCCCAGTTTGCAATTTCTGCGGAAGATGAACAGGAATAGCGAGAACCAATGAGAGACTAGCTGGAGGTGTCTGGACGGGCAAATTTAACTCTCATTTCCCACCAGGAAGAGGAATTAACCAAAGGCTCAGCGTGCCGTGCCGGAACCAGATTAGGGCCTGAAGCCATCCTGCGGTGTTGCGGCCAGCTCAAAAGAAAGCGAGTTGAAGAAAGGAGCTCAGGGGCACTGTAATTCACAAACCTGCAGAGTTATAAATGACAGCTATCGTCCAAAAATATACTGAAGTAAGGCTGCCAAGAGGACTTGAAAGCGGGGCAGAATTGCAGGAAACCGATTTCAGGAGGTAGACTGGAATTGCATTGAAAGCATAGGAAAAGAGGCAGAACGTCCACAATGATGCACTTGGCCAAAAAGTGTGTATGCGTTTTTTCCTGAATATATTCAGGATAAAACGCATACGCCCTTTTTGGCCAACCAAGCAAGCTTGCAAAGGAAATCTGCACTACAATGAAGTCTCACTTCCCCCCGGTCAAAAGGGCCATCTGAAAAAAGTGTAAAATCCAGAAAGGCAGGACAGGCCATGGAGAACTGGGAGCCTTGTTATGCTGATGGGCGGGATGTAAATTGCCAACAGACACTCGGGAGAAGTGTATGGTGTTTCCTGAAACATCTAAAAAACAAAGCAACAGAGCCTAGGGCACTTCCACTTATGGTCCTATAGCTTAGGGAAATTAAAATCAAAAAGACACAGCCACCCCAAAGTTTGGGACGCCTCTGTTTACAAGAACCTCGTTTACAGTACAAGTTCAACATCACAGAAAGTGAAAAATGGATAAAGAAGTTGTGGTATTTACTTACAAAGCAATATCACTCTGCAATGAAATCTATGTCATCAGGCCCTTAGCAGCACAATGAGTGGATTCAGGTATGATGATTCTAACTGAAATAAGTCACACAGAAAAAGAAACATCATAAGATATCAGTAATACACGGAATGTAAACTTGGCTACACAGGAACTGAATTCCAAAACAGAACAGGGTCTCAAATTTAGAAAACCAACTTATGCTTGCTTAAGGGGAAAGGTGAGTTGGGGTGCTGCATAAAACCAGAGATTGAAATGAGCACAGATAAAGTTCCTTAAGCCAAATATGGAATAGACAAGAGCTACTCCTTGCTCAACGAAATGGACACAACACCGCATATTAAACGCCTAAGAATGTACCTGACTAGTAAGTATCTTAAAACCTATGGATTGCTATGTCTCCGAAAGAGAATCAAGCATGTGTACAGGGGCATAAACGCAGCAGTGATAGGATTGGAGAGGTTTGGTGAGCAAATGAAGACCCTCTGAAGTCATATTGCATGGTACCCATTCCACGGGTTTCAACTACCCAGGTTTAAGGTATTCTTCCTTCAGCTAAAACATGCATGTGGAACCTAGAGTCTGATCAACCATGTGATCGGGAGACGTGTTCAAATATGTCTCAGTTTTCGTACCCTGGTACTCGGGTGCAACATTCCAGACGCTTTACTAACACCCTCCTGATTTGGAGAGTCAGTCCTTTAACCTCCTGTTTGGCCCAGTTTGCAATTTCTGCGGAAGATGAACAGGAATAGCGAGAACCAATGAGAGACTAGCTGGAGGTGTCTGGACGGGCAAATTTAACTCTCATTTCCCACCAGGAAGAGGAATTAACCAAAGGCTCAGCGTGCCGTGCTGGAACCAGATTAGGGCATGAAGCCATCCTGCGGTGTTGCGGCCAGGTCACAAGAAAGCGAGTTGAAGAAAGGAGCTCAGGGGCACTGTAATTCACAAACCTGCAGAGTTATAAATGACAGCTATCGTCCAAAAATATACTGAAGTAAGGCTGCCAAGAGGACTTGAAAGTGGAGCAGAATTGCAGGAAACCGATTTCAGGAGGTAGACTGGAATTGCATTGAAAGCATAGGAAAAGAGGCAGAACGTCCACAATGATGCACTTGGCCAAAAAGGGCGTATGCGTTTTTTCCTGAATATATTCAGGAAAAAACGCATACGCCCTTTTTGGCCAACCAAGCAAGCTTGCAAAGGAAATCTGCACTACAATGAAGTCTCACTTCCCCCCGGTCAAAAGGGCCATCTGAAAAAAGTGTAAAATCCAGAAAGGCAGGACAGGCCATGGAGAACTGGGAGCCTTGTTATGCTGATGGGCGGGATGTAAATTGCCAACAGACACTCGGGAGAAGTGTATGGTGTTTCCTGAAACAACTAAAAAACAAAGCAACAGAGCCTAGGGCACTTCCACTTATGGTCCTATAGATTAGGGAAATTAAAATCAAAAAGACACAGCCACCCCAAAGTTTGGGACGCCTCTGTTTACAAGAACCTCGTTTACAGTACAAGTTCAACATTGCAGAAATTGAAAAATGGATAAAGAAGTTGTGGTATTTACTTACAAAGCAATATCACTCTGCAATGAAATCTATGTCATCAGGCCCTTAGCAGCACAATGAGTGGATTCAGGTATGATGATTCTAACTGAAATAAGTCACACAGAAAAAGAAACATCATAAGATATCAGTAATACACGGAATGTAAACTTGGCTACACAGGAACTGAATTCCAAAACAGAACAGGGTCTCAAATTTAGAAAACCAACTTATGCTTGCTTAAGGGGAAAGGTGAGTTGGGGTGCTGCATAAAACCAGAGATTGAAATGAGCACAGATAAAGTTCCTTAAGCCAAATATGGAATAGACAAGAGCTACTCCTTCCTCAACGAAATGGACACAACACCGCATATTAAACGCCTAAGAATGTACCTGACTAGTAAGTATCTTAAAACCTATGGATTGCTATGTCTCCAAAAGAGAATGAAGCATGTGTACAGGGGCATAAACGCAGCAGTGATAGGATTGGAGAGGTTTGGTGAGCAAATGAAGACCCTCTGAAGTCATATTGCATGGTACCCATTCCACGGGTTTCAACTTCCCAGGTTTAAGGTATTCTTCCTTCAGCTAAAACATGCATGTGGAACCTAGAGTATGATCAACCATGTGATCGGGAGACGTGTTCAAATATGTCTCAGTTTTCGTACCCTGGTACTCGGGTGCAACATTCCAGACGCTTTACTAACACCCTCCCGACTTGGAGAGTCAGTCCCTTTAACCTCCTATTTGGCCCAGTTTGCAATTTCTGCGGAAGATGAACAGGAATAGCGAGAACCAATGAGAGACTAGCTGGAGGTGTCTGGACGGGCAAATTTAACTCTCATTTCCCACCAGGAAGAGGAATTAACCAAAGGCTCAGCGTGCCGTGCCGGAACCAGATTAGGGCCTGAAGCCATCCTGCGGTGTTGCGGCCAGCTCAAAAGAAAGCGAGTTGAAGAAAGGAGCTCAGGGGCACTGTAATTCACAAACCTGCAGAGTTATAAATGACAGCTATCGTCCAAAAATATACTGAAGTAAGGCTGCCAAGAGGACTTGAAAGCGGGGCAGAATTGCAGGAAACCGATTTCAGGAGGTAGACTGGAATTGCATTGAAAGCATAGGAAAAGAGGCAGAACGTCCACAATGATGCACTTGGCCAAAAAGGGCGTATGCGTTTTTTCCTGAATATATTCAGGAAAAAACGCATACGCCCTTTTTGGCCAACCAAGCAAGCTTGCAAAGGAAATCTGCACTACAATGAAGTCTCACTTCCCCCCGGTCAAAAGGGCCATCTGAAAAAAGTGTAAAATCCAGAAAGGCAGGACAGGCCATGGAGAACTGGGAGCCTTGTTATGCTGATGGGCGGGATGTAAATTGCCAACAGACACTCGGGAGAAGTGTATGGTGTTTCCTGAAACATCTAAAAAACAAAGCAACAGAGCCTAGGGCACTTCCACTTATGGTCCTATAGCTTAGGGAAATTAAAATCAAAAAGACACAGCCACCCCAAAGTTTGGGACGCCTCTGTTTACAAGAACCTCGTTTACAGTACAAGTTCAACATCGCAGAAAGTGAAAAATGGATAAAGAAGTTGTGGTATTTACTTACAAAGCAATATCACTCAGCAATGAAATCTATGTCATCAGGCCCTTAGCAGCACAATGAGTGGATTCAGGTATGATGATTCTAACTGAAATAAGTCACACAGAAAAAGAAACATCATAAGATATCAGTAATACACGGAATGTAAACTTGGCTACACAGGAACTGAATCACAGAACAGAACAGGGTCTCAAATTTAGAAAACCAACTTATGCTTGCTTAAGGGGAAAGGTGAGTTGGGGTGCTGCATAAAACCAGAGATTGAAATGAGCACAGATAAAGTTCCTTAAGCCAAATATGGAATAGACAAGAGCTACTCCTTGCTCAAAGAAATGGACTCAACACCGCATATTAAACGCCTAAGAATGTACCTGACTAGTAAGTATCTTAAAACCTATGGATTGCTATGTCTCCGAAAGAGAATCAATCATGTGTACAGGGGCATAAACACAGCAGTGATAGGATTGGAGAGGTTCGGTGAGCAAATGAAGACCCTTTGAAGTCATATTGCATGGTACCCATTCCACGGGTTTCAACTACCCAGGTTTAAGGTATTCTTCCTTCAGCTAAAACATGCATGTGGAACCTAGAGTCTGATCAACCATGTGATCGGGAGACGTGTTCAAATATGTCTCAGTTTTCGTACCCTGGTACTCGGGTGCAACATTCCAGACGCTTTACTAACACCCTCCCGACTTGGAGAGTCAGTCCCTTTAACCTCCTGTTTGGCCCAGTTTGCAGTTTCTGCGGAAGATGAACAGGAATAGCGAGAACCAATGAGAGACTAGCTGGAGGTGTCTGGACGGGCAAATTTAACTCTCATTTCCCACCAGGAAGAGGAATTAACCAAAGGCTCAGCGTGCCGTGCCGGAACCAGATTAGGGCCTGAAGCCATCCTGCGGTGTTGCGGCCAGCTCACAAGAAAGCGAGTTGAAGAAAGGAGCTCAGGGGCACTGTAATTCACAAACCTGCAGAGTTATAAATGACAGCTATCGTCCAAAAATATACTGAAGTAAGGCTGCCAAGAGGACTTGAAAGCGGGGCAGAATTGCAGGAAACCGATTTCAGGAGGTAGACTGGAATTGCATTGAAAGCATAGGAAAAGAGGCAGAACGTCCACAATGATGCACTTGGCCAAAAAGGGCGTATGCGTTTTTTCCTGAATATATTCAGGAAAAAACTCATACGCCCTTTTTGGCCAACCAATCAAGCTTGCAAAGGAAATCTGCACTACAATGAAGTCTCACTTCCCCCCGGTCAAAAGGGCCATCTGAAAAAAGTGTAAAATCCAGAAAGGCAGGACAGGCCATGGAGAACTGGGAGCCTTGTTATGCTGATGGGCGGGATGTAAATTGCCAACAGACACTCGGGAGAAGTGTATGGTGTTTCCTGAAACATCTAAAAAACAAAGCAACAGAGCCTAGGGCACTTCCACTTATGGTCCTATAGCTTAGGGAAATTAAAATCAAAAAGACACAGCCACCCCAAAGTTTGGGACGCCTCTGTTTACAAGAACCTCGTTTACAGTACAAGTTCAACATCGCAGAAAGTGAAAAATGGATAAAGAAGTTGTGGTATTTACTTACAAAGCAATATCACTCTGCAATGAAATCTATGTCATCAGGCCCTTAGCAGCACAATGAGTGGATTCAGGTATGATGATTCTAACTGAAATAAGTCACACAGAAAAAGAAACATCATAAGATATCAGTAATACACGGAATGTAAACTTGGCTACACAGGAACTGAATCACAGAACAGAACAGGGTCTCAAATTTAGAAAACCAACTTATGCTTGCTTAAGGGGAAAGGTGAGTTGGGGTGCTGCATAAAACCAGAGATTGAAATCAGCACAGATAAAGTTCCTTAAGCCAAATATGGAATAGACAAGAGCTACTCCTTGCTCAACGAAATGGACACAACACCGCATATTAAACGCCTAAGAATGTACCTGACTAGTAAGTATCTTAAAACCTATGGATTGCTATGTCTCCGAAAGAGAATCAAGCATGTGTACAGGGGCATAAACGCAGCAGTGATAGGATTGGAGAGGTTTGGTGAGCAAATGAAGACCCTCTGAAGTCATATTGCATGGTACCCATTCCACGGGTTTCAACTACCCAGGTTTAAGGTATTCTTCCTTCAGCTAAAACATGCATGTGGAACCTAGAGTATGATCAACCATGTGATCGGGAGACGTGTTCAAATATGTCTCAGTTTTCGTACCCTGGTACTCGGGTGCAACATTCCAGACGCTTTACTAACACCCTCCCGACTTGGAGAGTCAGTCCCTTTAACCTCCTGTTTGGCCCAGTTTGCAATTTCTGCGGAAGATGAACAGGAATAGCGAGAACCAATGAGAGACTAGCTGGAGGTGTCTGGACGGGCAAATTTAACTCTCATTTCCCACCAGGAAGAGGAATTAACCAAAGGCTCAGCGTGCCGTGCCGGAACCAGATTAGGGCCTGAAGCCATCCTGCGGTGTTGCGGCCAGCTCAAAAGAAAGCGAGTTGAAGAAAGGAGCTCAGGGGTACTGTAATTCACAAACCTGCAGAGTTATAAATGACAGCTATCGTCCAAAAATATACTGAAGTAAGGCTGCCAAGAGGACTTGAAAGCGGGGCAGAATTGCAGGAAACCGATTTCAGGAGGTAGACTGGAATTGCATTGAAAGGATAGGAAAAGAGGCAGAACGTCCACAATGATGCACTTGGCCAAAAAGGGCGTATGCGTTTTTTCCTGAATATATTCAGGAAAAAACGCATACGCCCTTTTTGGCCAACCAAGCAAGCTTGCAAAGGAAATCTGCACTACAATGAAGTCTCACTTCCCCCCGGTCAAAAGGGCCATCTGAAAAAAGTGTAAAATCCAGAAAGGCAGGACAGGCCATGGAGAATTGGGAGCCTTGTTATGCTGATGGGCGGGATGTAAATTGCCAACAGACACTCGGGAGAAGTGTATGGTGTTTCCTGAAACATCTAAAAAACAAAGCAACAGAGCCTAGGGCACTTCCACTTATGGTCCTATAGCTTAGGGAAATTAAAATCAAAAAGACACAGCCACCCCAAAGTTTGGGACGCCTCTGTTTACAAGAACCTCGTTTACAGTACAAGTTCAACATCGCAGAAAGTGAAAAATGGATAAAGAAGTTGTGGTATTTACTTACAAAGCAATATCACTCAGCAATGAAATCTATGTCATCAGGCCCTTAGCAGCACAATGAGTGGATTCAGGTATGATGATTCTAACTGAAATAAGTCACACAGAAAAAGAAACATCATAAGATATCAGTAATACACGGAATGTAAACTTGGCTACACAGGAACTGAATTACAGAACAGAACAGGGTCTCAAATTTAGAAAACCAACTTATGCTTGCTTAAGGGGAAAGGTGAGTTGGGGTGCTGCATAAAACCAGAGATTGAAATGAGCACAGATAAAGTTCCTTAAGCCAAATATGGAATAGACAAGAGCTACTCCTTGCTCAACGAAATGGACTCAACACCCCATATTAAATGCCTAAGAATGTACCTGACTAGTAAGTATCTTAAAACCTATGGATTAATATGTCTCCGAAAGAGAATCAAGCATGTGTACAGGGCCATAAACGCAGCAGTGATAGGATTGGAGAGGTTCGGTGAGCAAATGTAGACCCTTTGAAGTCATATTGCATGGTACCCATTCCACGGGTTTCAACTACCCAGGTTTAAGGTATTCTTCCTTCAGCTAAAACATGCATGTGGAACCTAGAGTATGATCAACCATGTGATCGGGAGATGTGTTCAAATATGTCTCAGTTTTCGTACGCTGGTACTCGGGTGCAACATTCCAGACGCTTTACTAACACCCTCCCAACTTGGAGAGTCAGCGCCTTTAACCTCCTGTTTGGACCAGTTTGCAATTTCTGCGGAAGATGAACAGGAATAGCGAGAACCAATGAGAGATTAGCTGGAGGTGTCTGGACGGGCAAATTTAACCCTCATTTCCCACCAGGAAGAGGAATTAACCAAAGGCTCAGCGTGCTGTGCCGGAACCAGATTAGGGCCTGAAGCCATCCTGCGGTGTTGCGGCCAGCTCAAAAGAAAGCGAGTTGAAGAAAGGAGCTCAGGGGCACTGTAATTCACAAACCTGCAGAGTTATAAATGACAGCTATCGTCCAAAAATATACTGAAGTAAGGCTGCCAAGAGGACTTGAACGCGGGGCAGAATTGCAGGAAACCGATTTCAGGAGGTAGACTGGAATTGCATTGAAAGCATAGGAAAAGAGGCAGAACGTCCAAAATGATGCACTTGGCCAAAAAGGGCGTATGCGTTTTTTCCTGAATATATTCAGGAAAAAACGCATACGCCCTTTTTGGCCAACCAAGCAAGCTTGCAAAGGAAATCTGCACTACAATGAAGTCTCACTTCCCCCCGGTCTAAAGGGCCATCTGAAAAAAGTGTAAAATCCAGAAAGGCAGGACAGGCCATGGAGAACTGGGAGCCTTGTTATGCTGATGGGCGGGATGTAAATTGCCAACAGACACTCGGGAGAAGTGTATGGTGTTTCCTGAAACATCTAAAAAACAAAGCAACAGAGCCTAGGGCACTTCCACTTATGGTCCTATAGCTTAGGGAAATTAAAATAAAAAAGACACAGGCACCCCAAACATTGGGACGCCTCTGTTTACAAGAACCTCGTTTACAGTACAAGTTCAACATCGCAGAAAGTGAAAAATGGATAAAGAAGTTGTGGTATTTACTTACAAAGCAATATCACTCAGCAATGAAATCTATGTCATCAGGCCCTTAGCAGCACAATGAGTGGATTCAGGTATGATGATTCTAACTGAAATAAGTCACACAGAAAAAGAAACATCATAAGATATCAGTAATACACGGAATGTAAACTTGGCTACACAGGAACTGAATTACAGAACAGAACAGGGTCTCAAATTTAGAAAACCAACTTATGCTTGCTTAAGGGGAAAGGTGAGTTGGGGTGCTGCATAAAACCAGAGATTGAAATGAGCACAGATAAAGTTCCTTAAGCCAAATATGGAATAGACAAGAGCTACCTCTTGCTCAACGAAATGGACTCAACACCACATATTAAATGCCTAAGAATGTACCTGACTAGTAAGTATCTTAAAACCTATGGATTGCTATGTCTCCGAAAGAGAATCAAGCATGTGTACAGGGGCATAAACGCAGCAGTGATAGGATTGGAGAGGTTTGGTGAGCAAATGAAGACCCTTTGAAGTCATATTGCATGGTACCCATTCCACGGGTTTCAACTACCCAGGTTTAAGGTATTCTTCCTTCAGCTAAAACATGCATGTGGAACCTAGAGTATGATCAACCATGTGATCGGGAGACGTGTTCAAATATGTCTCAGTTTTCGTACCCTGGTACCTGGGTACAACATTCCAGACGCTTTACTAACACCCTCCCGACTTGGAGAGTCAGTCCCTTTAACCTCCTGTTTGGCCCAGTTTGCAATTTCTGCGGAAGATGAACAGGAATAGCGAGAACCAATGAGAGACTAGCTGGAGGTGTCTGAACGGGCAAATTTAACTCTCATTTCCCACCAGGAAGAGGAATTAACCAAAGGCTCAGCGTGCCGTGCCGGAACCAGATTAGGGCCTGAAGCCATCCTGCGGTGTTGCGGCCAGCTCAAAAGAAAGCGAGTTGAAGAAAGGAGCTCAGGGGCACTGTAATTCACAAACCTGCAGAGTTATAAATGACAGCTATCGTCCAAAAATATACTGAAGTAAGGCTGCCAAGAGGACTTGAAAGCGGGGCAGAATTGCAGGAAACCGATTTCAGGAGGTAGACTGGAATTGCATTGAAAGCATAGGAAAAGAGGCAGAACGTCCACAATGATGCACTTGGCCAAAAAGGGCGTATGCGTTTTTTCCTGAATATATTCAGGAAAAAACGCATACGCCCTTTTTGGCCAACCAAGCAAGCTTGCAAAGGAAATCTGCACTACAATGAAGTCTCACTTCCCCCCGGTCAAAAGGGCCATCTGAAAAAAGTGTAAAATCCAGAAAGGCAGGACAGGCCATGGAGAACTGGGAGCCTTGTTATGCTGATGGGCGGGATGTAAATTGCCAACAGACACTCGGGAGAAGTGTATGGTGTTTCCTGAAACATCTAAAAAACAAAGCAACAGAGCCTAGGGCACTTCCACTTATGGTCCTATAGCTTAGGGAAATTAAAATCAAAAAGACACAGCCACCCCAAAGTTTGGGACGCCTCTGTTTACAAGAACCTCGTTTACAGTACAAGTTCAACATCGCAGAAAGTGAAAAATGGATAAAGAAGTTGTGGTATTTACTTACAAAGCAATATCACTCAGCAATGAAATCTATGTCATCAGGCCCTTAGCAGCACAATGAGTGGATTCAGGTATGATGATTCTAACTGAAATAAGTCACACAGAAAAAGAAACATCATAAGATATCAGTAATACACGGAATGTAAACTTGGCTACACAGGAACTGAATTACAGAACAGAACAGGGTCTCAAATTTAGAAAACCAACTTATGCTTGCTTAAGGGGAAAGGTGAGTTGGGGTGCTGAATAAAACCAGAGATTGAAATGAACACAGACAAAGTTCCTTAAGCCAAATATGGAATAGACAAGAGCTACTCCTTGCTCAACGAAATGGACTCAACACCGCATATTAAACGCCTAAGAATGTACCTGACTAGTAAGTATCTTAAAACCTATGGATTGCTATGTCTCCGAAAGAGAATCAAGCATGTGTACAGGGGCATAAACGCAGCAGTGATAGGATTGGAGAGGTTCGGTGAGCAAATGAAGACCCTTTGAAGTCATATTGCATGGTACCCATTCCACGGGTTTCAACTACCCAGGTTTAAGGTATTCTTCCTTCAGCTAAAACATGCATGTGCAACCTAGAGTATGATCAACCATGTGATCGGGAGACGTGTTCAAATATGTCTCAGTTTTCGTACCCTGGTACTCGGGTACAACATTCCAGACGCTTTACTAACACCCTCCCGACTTGGAGAGTCAGTCCCTTTAACCTCCTGTTTGGCCCAGTTTGCAATTTCTGCGGAAGATGAACAGGAATAGCGAGAACCAATGAGAGACTAGCTGGAGGTGTCTGAACGGGCAAATGTAACTCTCATTTCCCACCAGGAAGAGGAATTAACCAAAGGCTCAGCGTGCCGTGCCGGAACCAGATTAGGGCCTGAAGCCATCCTGCGGTGTTGCGGCCAGCTCAAAAGAAAGCGAGTTGAAGAAAGGAGCTCAGGGGCACTGTAATTCACAAACCTGCAGAGTTATAAATGACAGCTATCGTCCAAAAATATACTGAAGTAAGGCTGCCAAGAGGACTTGAAAGCGGGGCAGAATTGCAGGAAACCGATTTCAGGAGGCAGACTGGAATTGCATTGAAAGCATAGGAAAAGAGGCAGAACGTCCACAATGATGCACTTGGCCAAAAAGGGCGTATGCGTTTTTTCCTGAATATATTCAGGAAAAAACGCATACGCCCTTTTTGGCCAACCAAGCAAGCTTGCAAAGGAAATCTGCACTACAATGAAGTCTCACTTCCCCCCGGTCAAAAGGGCCATCTGAAAAAAGTGTAAAATCCAGAAAGGCAGGACAGGCCATGGAGAACTGGGAGCCTTGTTATGCTGATGGGCGGGATGTAAATTGCCAACAGACACTCGGGAGAAGTGTATGGTGTTTCCTGAAACATCTAAAAAACAAAGCAACAGAGCCTAGGGCACTTCCACTTATGGTCCTATAGCTTAGGGAAATTAAAATCAAAAAGACACAGCCACCCCAAAGTTTGGGACGCCTCTGTTTACAAGAACCTCGTTTACAGTACAAGTTCAACATCACAGAAAGTGAAAAATGGATAAAGAAGTTGTGGTATTTACTTACAAAGCAATATCACTCTGCAATGAAATCTATGTCATCAGGCCCTTAGCAGCACAATGAGTGGATTCAGGTATGATGATTCTAACTGAAATAAGTCACACAGAAAAAGAAACATCATAAGATATCAGTAATACACGGAATGTAAACTTGGCTACACAGGAACTGAATTCCAAAACAGAACAGGGTCTCAAATTTAGAAAACCAACTTATGCTTGCTTAAGGGGAAAGGTGAGTTGGGGTGCTGCATAAAACCAGAGATTGAAATGAGCACAGATAAAGTTCCTTAAGCCAAATATGGAATAGACAAGAGCTACTCCTTGCTCAACGAAATGGACACAACACCGCATATTAAACGCCTAAGAATGTACCTGACTAGTAAGTATCTTAAAACCTATGGATTGCTATGTCTCCGAAAGAGAATCAAGCATGTGTACAGGGGCATAAACGCAGCAGTGATAGGATTGGAGAGGTTTGGTGAGCAAATGAAGACCCTCTGAAGTCATATTGCATGGTACCCATTCCACGGGTTTCAACTACCCAGGTTTAAGGTATTCTTCCTTCAGCTAAAACATGCATGTGGAACCTAGAGTCTGATCAACCATGTGATCGGGAGACGTGTTCAAATATGTCTCAGTTTTCGTACCCTGGTACTCGGGTGCAACATTCCAGACGCTTTACTAACACCCTCCTGATTTGGAGAGTCAGTCCTTTAACCTCCTGTTTGGCCCAGTTTGCAATTTCTGCGGAAGATGAACAGGAATAGCGAGAACCAATGAGAGACTAGCTGGAGGTGTCTGGACGGGCAAATTTAACTCTCATTTCCCACCAGGAAGAGGAATTAACCAAAGGCTCAGCGTGCCGTGCTGGAACCAGATTAGGGCCTGAAGCCATCCTGCGGTGTTGCGGCCAGGTCACAAGAAAGCGAGTTGAAGAAAGGAGCTCAGGGGCACTGTAATTCACAAACCTGCAGAGTTATAAATGACAGCTATCGTCCAAAAATATACTGAAGTAAGGCTGCCAAGAGGACTTGAAAGTGGGGCAGAATTGCAGGAAACCGATTTCAGGAGGTAGACTGGAATTGCATTGAAAGCATAGGAAAAGAGGCAGAACGTCCACAATGATGCACTTGGCCAAAAAGGGCGTATGCGTTTTTTCCTGAATATATTCAGGAAAAAACGCATACGCCCTTTTTGGCCAACCAAGCAAGCTTGCAAAGGAAATCTGCACTACAATGAAGTCTCACTTCCCCCCGGTCAAAAGGGCCATCTGAAAAAAGTGTAAAATCCAGAAAGGCAGGACAGGCCATGGATAACTGGGAGCCTTGTTATGCTGATGGGCGGGATGTAAATTGCCAACAGACACTCGGGAGAAGTGTATGGTGTTTCCTGAAACAACTAAAAAACAAAGCAACAGAGCCTAGGGCACTTCCACTTATGGTCCTATAGATTAGGGAAATTAAAATCAAAAAGACACAGCCACCCCAAAGTTTGGGACGCCTCTGTTTACAAGAACCTCGTTTACAGTACAAGTTCAACATTGCAGAAATTGAAAAATGGATAAAGAAGTTGTGGTATTTACTTACAAAGCAATATCACTCTGCAATGAAATCTATGTCATCAGGCCCTTAGCAGCACAATGAGTGGATTCAGGTATGATGATTCTAACTGAAATAAGTCACACAGAAAAAGAAACATCATAAGATATCAGTAATACACGGAATGTAAACTTGGCTACACAGGAACTGAATTCCAAAACAGAACAGGGTCTCAAATTTAGAAAACCAACTTATGCTTGCTTAAGGGGAAAGGTGAGTTGGGGTGCTGCATAAAACCAGAGATTGAAATGAGCACAGATAAAGTTCCTTAAGCCAAATATGGAATAGACAAGAGCTACTCCTTCCTCAACGAAATGGACACAACACCGCATATTAAACGCCTAAGAATGTACCTGACTAGTAAGTATCTTAAAACCTATGGATTGCTATGTCTCCAAAAGAGAATGAAGCATGTGTACAGGGGCATAAACGCAGCAGTGATAGGATTGGAGAGGTTTGGTGAGCAAATGAAGACCCTCTGAAGTCATATTGCATGGTACCCATTCCACGGGTTTCAACTTCCCAGGTTTAAGGTATTCTTCCTTCAGCTAAAACATGCATGTGGAACCTAGAGTATGATCAACCATGTGATCGGGAGACGTGTTCAAATATGTCTCAGTTTTCGTACCCTGGTACTCGGGTGCAACATTCCAGACGCTTTACTAACACCCTCCCGACTTGGAGAGTCAGTCCCTTTAACCTCCTATTTGGCCCAGTTTGCAATTTCTGCGGAAGATGAACAGGAATAGCGAGAACCAATGAGAGACTAGCTGGAGGTGTCTGGACGGGCAAATTTAACTCTCATTTCCCACCAGGAAGAGGAATTAACCAAAGGCTCAGCGTGCCGTGCCGGAACCAGATTAGGGCCTGAAGCCATCCTGCGGTGTTGCGGCCAGCTCAAAAGAAAGCGAGTTGAAGAAAGGAGCTCAGGGGCACTGTAATTCACAAACCTGCAGAGTTATAAATGACAGCTATCGTCCAAAAATATACTGAAGTAAGGCTGCCAAGAGGACTTGAAAGCGGGGCAGAATTGCAGGAAACCGATTTCAGGAGGTAGACTGGAATTGCATTGAAAGCATAGGAAAAGAGGCAGAACGTCCACAATGATGCACTTGGCCAAAAAGGGCATATGCGTTTTTTCCTGAATATATTCAGGAAAAAACGCATACGCCCTTTTTGGCCAACCAAGCAAGCTTGCAAAGGAAATCTGCACTACAATGAAGTCTCACTTCCCCCCGGTCAAAAGGGCCATCTGAAAAAAGTGTAAAATCCAGAAAGGCAGGACAGGCCATGGAGAACTGGGAGCCTTGTTATGCTGATGGGCGGGATGTAAATTGCCAACAGACACTCGGGAGAAGTGTATGGTGTTTCCTGAAACATCTAAAAAACAAAGCAACAGAGCCTAGGGCACTTCCACTTATGGTCCTATAGCTTAGGGAAATTAAAATCAAAAAGACACAGCCACCCCAAAGTTTGGGACGCCTCTGTTTACAAAAACCTCGTTTACAGTACAAGTTCAACATCGCAGAAAGTGAAAAATGGATAAAGAAGTTGTGGTATTTACTTACAAAGCAATATCACTCAGCAATGAAATCTATGTCATCAGGCCCTTAGCAGCACAATGAGTGGATTCAGGTATGATGATTCTAACTGAAATAAGTCACACAGAAAAAGAAACATCATAAGATATCAGTAATACACGGAATGTAAACTTGGCTACACAGGAACTGAATCACAGAACAGAACAGGGTCTCAAATTTAGAAAACCAACTTATGCTTGCTTAAGGGGAAAGGTGAGTTGGGGTGCTGCATAAAACCAGAGATTGAAATGAACACAGATAAAGTTCCTTAAGCCAAATATGGAATAGACAAGAGCTACTCCTTGCTCAAAGAAATGGACTCAACACCGCATATTAAACGCCTAAGAATGTACCTGACTAGTAAGTATCTTAAAACCTATGGATTGCTATGTCTCCGAAAGAGAATCAATCATGTGTACAGGGGCATAAACACAGCAGTGATAGGATTGGAGAGGTTCGGTGAGCAAATGAAGACCCTCTGAAGTCATATTGCATGGTACCCATTCCACGGGTTTCAACTACCCAGGTTTAAGGTATTCTTCCTTCAGCTAAAACATGCATGTGGAACCTAGAGTCTGATCAACCATGTGATCGGGAGACGTGTTCAAATATGTCTCAGTTTTCGTATCCTGGTACTCGGGTGCAACATTCCAGACGCTTTACTAACACCCTCCCGACTTGGAGAGTCAGTCCCTTTAACCTCCTGTTTGGCCCAGTTTGCAGTTTCTGCGGAAGATGAACAGGAATAGCGAGAACCAATGAGAGACTAGCTGGAGGTGTCTGGACGGGCAAATTTAACTCTCATTTCCCACCAGGAAGAGGAATTAACCAAAGGCTCAGCGTGCCGTGCCGGAACCAGATTAGGGCCTGAAGCCATCCTGCGGTGTTGCGGCCAGCTCACAAGAAAGCGAGTTGAAGAAAGGAGCTCAGGGGCACTGTAATTCACAAACCTGCAGAGTTATAAATGACAGCTATCGTCCAAAAATATACTGAAGTAAGGCTGCCAAGAGGACTTGAAAGCGGGGCAAAATTGCAGGAAACCGATTTCAGGAGGTAGACTGGAATTGCATTGAAAGCATAGGAAAAGAGGCAGAACGTCCACAATGATGCACTTGGCCAAAAAGGGCGTATGCGTTTTTTCCTGAATATATTCAGGAAAGAACTCATACGCCCTTTTTGGCCAACCAATCAAGCTTGCAAAGGAAATCTGCACTACAATGAAGTCTCACTTCCCCCCGGTCAAAAGGGCCATCTGAAAAAAGAGTAAAATCCAGAAAGGCAGGACAGGCCATGGAGAACTGGGAGCCTTGTTATGCTGATGGGCGGGATGTAAATTGCCAACAGACACTCGGGAGAAGTGTATGGTGTTTCCTGAAACATCTAAAAAACAAAGCAACAGAGCCTAGGGCACTTCCACTTATGGTCCTATAGCTTAGGGAAATTAAAATCAAAAAGACACAGCCACCCCAAAGTTTGGGACGCCTCTGTTTACAAGAACCTCGTTTACAGTACAAGTTCAACATCACAGAAAGTGAAAAATGGATAAAGAAGTTGTGGTATTTACTTACAAAGCAATATCACTCAGCAATGAAATCTATGTCATCAGGCCCTTAGCAGCACAATGAGTGGATTCAGGTATGATGATTCTAACTGAAATAAGTCACACAGAAAAAGAAACATCATAAGATATCAGTAATACACGGAATGTAAACTTGGCTACACAGGAACTGAATCACAGAACAGAACAGGGTCTCAAATTTAGAAAACCAACTTATGCTTGCTTAAGGGGAAAGGTGAGTTGGGGTGCTGCATAAAACCAGAGATTGAAATGAGCACAGATAAAGTTCCTTAAGCCAAATATGGAATAGACAAGAGCTACTCCTTGCTCAAAGAAATGGACTCAACACCGCATATTAAACGCCTAAGAATGTACCTGACTAGTAAGTATCTTAAAACCTATGGATTGCTATGTCTCCGAAAGAGAATCAATCATGTGTACAGGGGCATAAACACAGCAGTGATAGGATTGGAGAGGTTCGGTGAGCAAATGAAGACCCTTTGAAGTCATATTGCATGGTACCCATTCCACGGGTTTCAACTACCCAGGTTTAAGGTATTCTTCCTTCAGGTAAAACATGCATGTGGAACCTAGAGTCTGATCAACCATGTGATCGGGAGACGTGTTCAAATATGTCTCAGTTTTCGTACCCTGGTACTCGGGTGCAACATTCCAGACGCTTTACTAACACCCTCCCGACTTGGAGAGTCAGTCCCTTTAACCTCCTGTTTGGCCCAGTTTGCAGTTTCTGCGGAAGATGAACAGGAATAGCGAGAACCAATGAGAGACTAGCTGGAGGTGTCTGGACGGGCAAATTTAACTCTCATTTCCCACCAGGAAGAGGAATTAACCAAAGGCTCAGCGTGCCGTGCCGGAACCAGATTAGGGCCTGAAGCCATCCTGCGGTGTTGCGGCCAGCTCACAAGAAAGCGAGTTGAAGAAAGGAGCTCAGGGGCACTGTAATTCACAAACCTGCAGAGTTATAAATGACAGCTATCGTCCAAAAATATACTGAAGTAAGGCTGCCAAGAGGACTTGAAAGCGGGGCAGAATTGCAGGAAACCGATTTCAGGAGGTAGACTGGAATTGCATTGAAAGCATAGGAAAAGAGGCAGAACGTCCACAATGATGCACTTGGCCAAAAAGGGCGTATGCGTTTTTTCCTGAATATATTCAGGAAAAAACTCATACGCCCTTTTTGGCCAACCAATCAAGCTTGCAAAGGAAATCTGCACTACAATGAAGTCTCACTTCCCCCCGGTCAAAAGGGCCATCTGAAAAAAGTGTAAAATCCAGAAAGGCAGGACAGGCCATGGAGAACTGGGAGCCTTGTTATGCTGATGGGCGGGATGTAAATTGCCAACAGACACTCGGGAGAAGTGTATGGTGTTTCCTGAAACATCTAAAAAACAAAGCAACAGAGCCTAGGGCACTTCCACTTATGGTCCTATAGCTTAGGGAAATTAAAATCAAAAAGACACAGCCACCCCAAAGTTTGGGACGCCTCTGTTTACAAGAACCTCGTTTACAGTACAAGTTCAACATCGCAGAAAGTGAAAAATGGATAAAGAAGTTGTGGTATTTACTTACAAAGCAATATCACTCTGCAATGAAATCTATGTCATCAGGCCCTTAGCAGCACAATGAGTGGATTCAGGTATGATGATTCTAACTGAAATAAGTCACACAGAAAAATAAACATCATAAGATATCAGTAATACACGGAATGTAAACTTGGCTACACAGGAACTGAATTACAGAACAGAACAGGGTCTCAAATTTAGAAAACCAACTTATGCTTGCTTAAGGGGAAAGGTGAGTTGGGGTGCTGCATAAAACCAGAGATTGAAATCAGCACAGATAAAGTTCCTTAAGCCAAATATGGAATAGACAAGAGCTACTCCTTGCTCAACGAAATGGACACAACACCGCATATTAAACGCCTAAGAATGTACCTGACTAGTAAGTATCTTAAAACCTATGGATTGCTATGTCTCCGAAAGAGAATCAAGCATGTGTACAGGGGCATAAACGCAGCAGTGATAGGATTGGAGAGGTTTGGTGAGCAAATGAAGACCCTCTGAAGTCATATTGCATGGTACCCATTCCACGGGTTTCAACTACCCAGGTTTAAGGTATTCTTCCTTCAGCTAAAACATGCATGTGGAACCTAGAGTATGATCAACCATGTGATCGGGAGACGTGTTCAAATATGTCTCAGTTTTCGTACCCTGGTACTCGGGTGCAACATTCCAGACGCTTTACTAACACCCTCCCGACTTGGAGAGTCAGTCCCTTTAACCTCCTGTTTGGCCCAGTTTGCAATTTCTGCGGAAGATGAACAGGAATAGCGAGAACCAATGAGAGACTAGCTGGAGGTGTCTGGACGGGCAAATTTAACTCTCATTTCCCACCAGGAAGAGGAATTAACCAAAGGCTCAGCGTGCCGTGCCGGAACCAGATTAGGGCCTGAAGCCATCCTGCGGTGTTGCGGCCAGCTCAAAAGAAAGCGAGTTGAAGAAAGGAGCTCAGGGGTACTGTAATTCACAAACCTGCAGAGTTATAAATGACAGCTATCGTCCAAAAATATACTGAAGTAAGGCTGCCAAGAGGACTTGAAAGCGGGGCAGAATTGCAGGAAACCGATTTCAGGAGGTAGACTGGAATTGCATTGAAAGCATAGGAAAAGAGGCAGAACGTCCACAATGATGCACTTGGCCAAAAAGGGCGTATGCGTTTTTTCCTGAATATATTCAGGAAAAAACGCATACGCCCTTTTTGGCCAACCAAGCAAGCTTGCAAAGGAAATCTGCACTACAATGAAGTCTCACTTCCCCCCGGTCAAAAGGGCCATCTGAAAAAAGTGTAAAATCCAGAAAGGCAGGACAGGCCATGGAGAATTGGGAGCCTTGTTATGCTGATGGGCGGGATGTAAATTGCCAACAGACACTCGGGAGAAGTGTATGGTGTTTCCTGAAACATCTAAAAAACAAAGCAACAGAGCCTAGGGCACTTCCACTTATGGTCCTATAGCTTAGGGAAATTAAAATCAAAAAGACACAGCCACCCCAAAGTTTGGGACGCCTCTGTTTACAAGAACCTCGTTTACAGTACAAGTTCAACATCGCAGAAAGTGAAAAATGGATAAAGAAGTTGTGGTATTTACTTACAAAGCAATATCACTCAGCAATGAAATCTATGTCATCAGGCCCTTAGCAGCACAATGAGTGGATTCAGGTATGATGATTCTAACTGAAATAAGTCACACAGAAAAAGAAACATCATAAGATATCAGTAATACACGGAATGTAAACTTGGCTACACAGGAACTGAATTACAGAACAGAACAGGGTCTCAAATTTAGAAAACCAACTTATGCTTGCTTAAGGGGAAAGGTGAGTTGGGGTGCTGCATAAAACCAGAGATTGAAATGAGCACAGATAAAGTTCCTTAAGCCAAATATGGAATAGACAAGAGCTACTCCTTGCTCAACGAAATGGACTCAACACCCCATATTAAATGCCTAAGAATGTACCTGACTAGTAAGTATCTTAAAACCTATGGATTGCTATGTCTCCGAAAGAGAATCAAGCATGTGTACAGGGCCATAAACGCAGCAGTGATAGGATTGGAGAGGTTCGGTGAGCAAATGTAGACCCTTTGAAGTCATATTGCATGGTACCCATTCCACGGGTTTCAACTACCCAGGTTTAAGGTATTCTTCCTTCAGCTAAAACATGCATGTGGAACCTAGAGTATGATCAACCATGTGATCGGGAGATGTGTTCAAATATGTCTCAGTTTTCGTACGCTGGTACTCGGGTGCAACATTCCAGACGCTTTACTAACACCCTCCCAACTTGGAGAGTCAGCGCCTTTAACCTCCTGTTTGGCCCAGTTTGCAATTTCTGCGGAAGATGAACAGGAATAGCGAGAACCAATGAGAGATTAGCTGGAGGTGTCTGGACGGGCAAATTTAACCCTCATTTCCCACCAGGAAGAGGAATTAACCAAAGGCTCAGCGTGCCGTGCCGGAACCAGATTAGGGCCTGAAGCCATCCTGCGGTGTTGCGGCCAGCTCAAAAGAAAGCGAGTTGAAGAAAGGAGCTCAGGGGCACTGTAATTCACAAACCTGCAGAGTTATAAATGACAGCTATCGTCCAAAAATATACTGAAGTAAGGCTGCCAAGAGGACTTGAAAGCGGGGCAGAATTGCAGGAAACCGATTTCAGGAGGTAGACTGGAATTGCATTGAAAGCATAGGAAAAGAGGCAGAACGTCCACAATGATGCACTTGGCCAAAAAGGGCGTATGCGTTTTTTCCTGAATATATTCAGGAAAAAACGCATACGCCCTTTTTGGCCAACCAAGCAAGCTTGCAAAGGAAATCTGCACTACAATGAAGTCTCACTTCCCCCCGGTCAAAAGGGCCATCTGAAAAAAGTGTAAAATCCAGAAAGGCAGGACAGGCCATGGAGAACTGGGAGCCTTGTTATGCTGATGGGCGGGATGTAAATTGCCAACAGACACTCGGGAGAAGTGTATGGTGTTTCCTGAAACATCTAAAAAACAAAGCAACAGAGCCTAGGGCACTTCCACTTATGGTCCTATAGCTTAGGGAAATTAAAATAAAAAAGACACAGGCACCCCAAACATTGGGACGCCTCTGTTTACAAGAACCTCGTTTACAGTACAAGTTCAACATCGCAGAAAGTGAAAAATGGATAAAGAAGTTGTGGTATTTACTTACAAAGCAATATCACTCAGCAATGAAATCTATGTCATCAGGCCCTTAGCAGCACAATGAGTGGATTCAGGTATGATGATTCTAACTGAAATAAGTCACACAGAAAAAGAAACATCATAAGATATCAGTAATACACGGAATGTAAACTTGGCTACACAGGAACTGAATTACAGAACAGAACAGGGTCTCAAATTTAGAAAACCAACTTATGCTTGCTTAAGGGTAAAGGTGAGTTGGGGTGCTGCATAAAACCAGAGATTGAAATGAGCACAGATAAAGTTCCTTAAGCCAAATATGGAATAGACAAGAGCTACCTCTTGCTCAACGAAATGGACTCAACACCACATATTAAATGCCTAAGAATGTACCTGACTAGTAAGTATCTTAAAACCTATGGATTGCTATGTCTCCGAAAGAGAATCAAGCATGTGTACAGGGGCATAAACGCAGCAGTGATAGGATTGGAGAGGTTCGGTGAGCAAATGAAGACCCTTTGAAGTCATATTGCATGGTACCCATTCCACGGGTTTCAACTACCCAGGTTTAAGGTATTCTTCCTTCAGCTAAAACATGCATGTGGAACCTAGAGTATGATCAACCATGTGATCGGGAGACGTGTTCAAATATGTCTCAGTTTTCGTACCCTGGTACTCGGGTACAACATTCCAGACGCTTTACTAACACCCTCCCGACTTGGAGAGTCAGTCCCTTTAACCTCCTGTTTGGCCCAGTTTGCAATTTCTGCGGAAGATGAACAGGAATAGCGAGAACCAATGAGAGACTAGCTGGAGGTGTCTGAACGGGCAAATTTAACTCTCATTTCCCACCAGGAAGAGGAATTAACCAAAGGCTCAGCGTGCCGTGCCGGAACCAGATTAGGGCCTGAAGCCATCCTGCGGTGTTGCGGCCAGCTCAAAAGAAAGCGAGTTGAAGAAAGGAGCTCAGGGGCACTGTAATTCACAAACCTGCAGAGTTATAAATGACAGCTATCGTCCAAAAATATACTGAAGTAAGGCTGCCAAGAGGACTTGAAAGCGGGGCAGAATTGCAGGAAACCGATTTCAGGAGGTAGACAGGAATTGCATTGAAAGCATAGGAAAAGAGGCAGAACGTCCACAATGATGCACTTGGCCAAAAAGGGCGTATGCGTTTTTTCCTGAATATATTCAGGAAAAAACGCATACGCCCTTTTTGGCCAACCAAGCAAGCTTGCAAAGGAAATCTGCACTACAATGAAGTCTCACTTCCCCCCGGTCAAAAGGGCCATCTGAAAAAAGTGTAAAATCCAGAAAGGCAGGACAGGCCATGGAGAACTGGGAGCCTTGTTATGCTGATGGGCGGGATGTAAATTGCCAACAGACACTCGGGAGAAGTGTATGGTGTTTCCTGAAACATCTAAAAAACAAAGCAACAGAGCCTAGGACACTTCCACTTATGGTCCTATAGCTTAGGGAAATTAAAATCAAAAAGACACAGCCACCCCAAAGTTTGGGACGCCTCTGTTTACAAGAACCTCGTTTACAGTACAAGTTCAACATCGCAGAAAGTGAAAAATGGATAAAGAAGTTGTGGTATTTACTTACAAAGCAATATCACTCAGCAATGAAATCTATGTCATCAGGCCCTTAGCAGCACAATGAGTGGATTCAGGTATGATGATTCTAACTGAAATAAGTCACACAGAAAAAGAAACATCATAAGATATCAGTAATACACGGAATGTAAACTTGGCTACACAGGAACTGAATTACAGAACAGAACAGGGTCTCAAATTTAGAAAACCAACTTATGCTTGCTTAAGGGGAAAGGTGAGTTGGGGTGCTGCATAAAACCAGAGATTGAAATGAGCACAGATAAAGTTCCTTAAGCCAAATATGGAATAGACAAGAGCTACCTCTTGCTCAACGAAATGGACTCAACACCGCATATTAAATGCCTAAGAATGTACCTGACTAGTAAGTATCTTAAAACCTATGGATTGCTATGTCTCCGAAAGAGAATGAAGCATGTGTACAGGGGCATAAACGCAGCAGTGATAGGATTGGAGAGGTTCGGTGAGCAAATGAAGACCCTTTGAAGTCATATTGCATGGTACCCATTCCACGGGTTTCAACTACCCAGGTTTAAGGTATTCTTCCTTCAGCTAAAACATGCATGTGCAACCTAGAGTATGATCAACCATGTGATCGGGAGACGTGTTCAAATATGTCTCAGTTTTCGTACCCTGGTACTCGGGTACAACATTCCAGACGCTTTACTAACACCCTCCCGACTTGGAGAGTCAGTCCCTTTAACCTCCTGTTTGGCCCAGTTTGCAATTTCTGCGGAAGATGAACAGGAATAGCGAGAACCAATGAGAGACTAGCTGGAGGTGTCTGAACGGGCAAATTTAACTCTCATTTCCCACCAGGAAGAGGAATTAACCAAAGGCTCAGCGTGCCGTGCCGGAACCAGATTAGGGCCTGAAGCCATCCTGCGGTGTTGCGGCCAGCTCAAAAGAAAGCGAGTTGAAGAAAGGAGCTCAGGGGCACTGTAATTCACAAACCTGCAGAGTTATAAATGACAGCTATCGTCCAAAAATATACTGAAGTAAGGCTGCCAAGAGGACTTGAAAGCGGGGCAGAATTGCAGGAAACCGATTTCAGGAGGTAGACTGGAATTGCATTGAAAGCATAGGAAAAGAGGCAGAACGTCCACAATGATGCACTTGGCCAAAAAGGGCGTATGCGTTTTTTCCTGAATATATTCAGGAAAAAACGCATACGCCCTTTTTGGCCAACCAAGCAAGCTTGCAAAGGAAATCTGCACTACAATGAAGTCTCACTTCCCCCCGGTCAAAAGGGCCATCTGAAAAAAGTGTAAAATCCAGAAAGGCAGGACAGGCCATGGAGAACTGGGAGCCTTGTTATGCTGATGGGCGGGATGTAAATTGCCAACAGACACTCGGGAGAAGTGTATGGTGTTTCCTGAAACATCTAAAAAACAAAGCAACAGAGCCTAGGACACTTCCACTTATGGTCCTATAGCTTAGGGAAATTAAAATCAAAAAGACACAGCCACCCCAAAGTTTGGGACGCCTCTGTTTACAAGAACCTCGTTTACAGTACAAGTTCAACATCGCAGAAAGTGAAAAATGGATAAAGAAGTTGTGGTATTTACTTACAAAGCAATATCACTCAGCAATGAAATCTATGTCATCAGGCCCTTAGCAGCACAATGAGTGGATTCAGGTATGATGATTCTAACTGAAATAAGTCACACAGAAAAAGAAACATCATAAGATATCAGTAATACACGGAATGTAAACTTGGCTACACAGGAACTGAATTACAGAACAGAACAGGGTCTCAAATTTAGAAAACCAACTTATGCTTGCTTAAGGGGAAAGGTGAGTTGGGGTGCTGCATAAAACCAGAGATTGAAATGAGCACAGATAAAGTTCCTTAAGCCAAATATGGAATAGACAAGAGCTACCTCTTGCTCAACGAAATGGACTCTACACCGCATATTAAATGCCTAAGAATGTACCTGACTAGTAAGTATCTTAAAACCTATGGATTGCTATGTCTCCGAAAGAGAATCAAGCATGTGTACAGGGGCATAAACGCAGCAGTGATAGGATTGGAGAGGTTCGGTGAGCAAATGAAGACCCTTTGAAGTCATATTGCATGGTACCCATTCCACGGGTTTCAACTATCCAGGTTTAAGGTATTCTTCCTTCAGCTAAAACATGCATGTGCAACCTAGAGTATGATCAACCATGTGATCGGGAGACGTGTTCAAATATGTCTCAGTTTTCGTACCCTGGTACTCGGGTACAACATTCCAGACGCTTTACTAACACCCTCCCGACTTGGAGAGTCAGTCCCTTTAACCTCCTGTTTGGCCCAGTTTGCAATTTCTGCGGAAGATGAACAGGAATAGCGAGAACCAATGAGAGACTAGCTGGAGGTGTCTGAACGGGCAAATTTAACTCTCATTTCCCACCAGGAAGAGGAATTAACCAAAGGCTCAGCGTGCCGTGCCGGAACCAGATTAGGGCCTGAAGCCATCCTGCGGTGTTGCGGCCAGCTCAAAAGAAAGCGAGTTGAAGAAAGGAGCTCAGGGGCACTGTAATTCACAAACCTGCAGAGTTATAAATGACAGCTATCGTCCAAAAATATACTGAAGTAAGGCTGCCAAGAGGACTTGAAAGCGGGGCAGAATTGCAGGAAACCGATTTCAGGAGGTAGACTGGAATTGCATTGAAAGCATAGGAAAAGAGGCAGAACGTCCACAATGATGCACTTGGCCAAAAAGGGCGTATGCGTTTTTTCCTGAATATATTCAGGAAAAAACGCATACGCCCTTTTTGGCCAACCAAGCAAGCTTGCAAAGGAAATCTGCACTACAATGAAGTCTCACTTCCCCCCGGTCAAAAGGGCCATCTGAAAAAAGTGTAAAATCCAGAAAGGCAGGACAGGCCATGGAGAACTGGGAGCCTTGTTATGCTGATGGGCGGGATGTAAATTGCCAACAGACACTCGGGAGAAGTGTATGGTGTTTCCTGAAACATCTAAAAAACAAAGCAACAGAGCCTAGGGCACTTCCACTTATGGTCCTATAGCTTAGGGAAATTAAAATCAAAAAGACACAGCCACCCCAAAGTTTGGGACGCCTCTGTTTACAAGAACCTCGTTTACAGTACAAGTTCAACATCGCAGAAAGTGAAAAATGGATAAAGAAGTTGTGGTATTTACTTACAAAGCAATATCACTCAGCAATGAAATCTATGTCATCAGGCCCTTAGCAGCACAATGAGTGGATTCAGGTATGATGATTCTAACTGAAATAAGTCACACAGAAAAAGAAACATCATAAGATATCAGTAATACACGGAATGTAAACTTGGCTACACAGGAACTGAATTACAGAACAGAACAGGGTCTCAAATTTAGAAAACCAACTTATGCTTGCTTAAGGGGAAAGGTGAGTTGGGGTGCTGCATAAAACCAGAGATTGAAATGAGCACAGATAAAGTTCCTTAAGCCAAATATGGAATAGACAAGAGCTACCTCTTGCTCAACGAAATGGACTCAACACCGCATATTAAATGCCTAAGAATGTACCTGACTAGTAAGTATCTTAAAACCTATGGATTGCTATGTCTCCGAAAGAGAATCAAGCATGTGTACAGGGGCATAAACGCAGCAGTGATAGGATTGGAGAGGTTCGGTGAGCAAATGAAGACCCTTTGAAGTCATATTGCATGGTACCCATTCCACGGGTTTCAACTACCCAGGTTTAAGGTATTCTTCCTTCAGCTAAAACATGCATGTGCAACCTAGAGTATGATCAACCATGTGATCGGGAGACGTGTTCAAATATGTCTCAGTTTTCGTACCCTGGTACTCGGGTACAACATTCCAGACGCTTTACTAACACCCTCCCGACTTGGAGAGTCAGTCCCTTTAACCTCCTGTTTGGCCCAGTTTGCAATTTCTGCGGAAGATGAACAGGAATAGCGAGAACCAATGAGAGACTAGCTGGAGGTGTCTGAACGGGCAAATGTAACTCTCATTTCCCACCAGGAAGAGGAATTAACCAAAGGCTCAGCGTGCCGTGCCGGAACCAGATTAGGGCCTGAAGCCATCCTGCGGTGTTGCGGCCAGCTCAAAAGAAAGCGAGTTGAAGAAAGGAGCTCAGGGGCACTGTAATTCACAAACCTGCAGAGTTATAAATGACAGCTATCGTCCAAAAATATACTGAAGTAAGGCTGCCAAGAGGACTTGAAAGCGGGGCAGAATTGCAGGAAACCGATTTCAGGAGGCAGACTGGAATTGCATTGAAAGCATAGGAAAAGAGGCAGAACGTCCACAATGATGCACTTGGCCAAAAAGGGCGTATGCGTTTTTTCCTGAATATATTCAGGAAAAAACGCATACGCCCTTTTTGGCCAACCAAGCAAGCTTGCAAAGGAAATCTGCACTACAATGAAGTCTCACTTCCCCCCGGTCAAAAGGGCCATCTGAAAAAAGTGTAAAATCCAGAAAGGCAGGACAGGCCATGGAGAACTGGGAGCCTTGTTATGCTGATGGGCGGGATGTAAATTGCCAACAGACACTCGGGAGAAGTGTATGGTGTTTCCTGAAACATCTAAAAAACAAAGCAACAGAGCCTAGGGCACTTCCACTTATGGTCCTATAGCTTAGGGAAATTAAAATCAAAAAGACACAGCCACCCCAAAGTTTGGGACGCCTCTGTTTACAAGAACCTCGTTTACAGTACAAGTTCAACATCGCAGAAAGTGAAAAATGGATAAAGAAGTTGTGGTATTTACTTACAAAGCAATATCACTCAGCAATGAAATCTATGTCATCAGGCCCTTAGCAGCACAATGAGTGGATTCAGGTATGATGATTCTAACTGAAATAAGTCACACAGAAAAAGAAACATCATAAGATATCAGTAATACACGGAATGTAAACTTGGCTACACAGGAACTGAATTACAGAACAGAACAGGGTCTCAAATTTAGAAAACCAACTTATGCTTGCTTAAGGGGAAAGGTGAGTTGGGGTGCTGCATAAAACCAGAGATTGAAATGAGCACAGATAAAGTTCCTTAAGCCAAATATGGAATAGACAAGAGCTACCTCTTGCTCAACGAAATGGACTCTACACCGCATATTAAATGCCTAAGAATGTACCTGACTAGTAAGTATCTTAAAACCTATGGATTGCTATGTCTCCGAAAGAGAATCAAGCATGTGTACAGGGGCATAAACGCAGCAGTGATAGGATTGGAGAGGTTCGGTGAGCAAATGAAGACCCTTTGAAGTCATATTGCATGGGACCCATTCCACGGGTTTCAACTATCCAGGTTTAAGGTATTCTTCCTTCAGCTAAAACATGCATGTGCAACCTAGAGTATGATCAACCATGTGATCGGGAGACGTGTTCAAATATGTCTCAGTTTTCGTACCCTGGTACTCGGGTACAACATTCCAGACGCTTTACTAACACCCTCCCTTCTTGGAGAGTCAGTCCCTTTAACCTCCTGTTTGGCCCAGTTTGCAATTTCTGCGGAAGATGAACAGGAATAGCGAGAACCAATGAGAGACTAGCTGGAGGTGTCTGAACGGGCAAATTTAACTCTCATTTCCCACCAGGAAGAGGAATTAACCAAAGGCTCAGCGTGCCGTGCCGGAACCAGATTAGGGCCTGAAGCCATCCTGCAGTGTTGCGGCCAGCTCAAAAGAAAGCGAGTTGAAGAAAGGAGCTCAGGGGCACTGTAATTCACAAACCTGCAGAGTTATAAATGACAGCTATCGTCCAAAAATATACTGAAGTAAGGCTGCCAAGAGGACTTGAAAGCGGGGCAGAATTGCAGGAAACCGATTTCAGGAGGTAGACTGGAATTGCATTGAAAGCATAGGAAAAGAGGCAGAACGTCCACAATGATGCACTTGGCCAAAAAGGGCGTATGCGTTTTTTCCTGAATATATTCAGGAAAAAACGCATACGCCCTTTTTGGCCAACCAAGCAAGCTTGCAAAGGAAATCTGCACTACAATGAAGTCTCACTTCCCCCCGGTCAAAAGGGCCATCTGAAAAAAGTGTAAAATCCAGAAAGGCAGGACAGGCCATGGAGAACTGGGAGCCTTGTTATGCTGATGGGCGGGATGTAAATTGCCAACAGACACTCGGGAGAAGTGTATGGTGTTTCCTGAAACATCTAAAAAACAAAGCAACAGAGCCTAGGGCACTTCCACTTATGGTCCTATAGCTTAGGGAAATTAAAATCAAAAAGACACAGCCACCCCAAACATTGGGACGCCTCTGTTTACAAGAACCTCGTTTACAGTACAAGTTCAACATCGCAGAAAGTGAAAAATGGATAAAGAAGTTGTGGTATTTACTTACAAAGCAATATCACTCAGCAATGAAATCTATGTCATCAGGCCCTTAGCAGCACAATGAGTGGATTCAGGTATGATGATTCTAACTGAAATAAGTCACACAGAAAAAGAAACATCATAAGATATCAGTAATACACGGAATGTAAACTTGGCTACACAGGAACTGAATTACAGAACAGAACAGGGTCTCAAATTTAGAAAACCAACTTATGCTTGCTTAAGGGGAAAGGTGAGTTGGGGTGCTGCATAAAACCAGAGATTGAAATGAGCACAGATAAAGTTCCTTAAGCCAAATATGGAATAGACAAGAGCTACCTCTTGCTCAACGAAATGGACTCAACACCGCATATTAAATGCCTAAGAATGTACCTGACTAGTAAGTATCTTAAAACCTATGGATTGCTATGTCTCCGAAAGAGAATCAAGCATGTGTACAGGGGCATAAACGCAGCAGTGATAGGATTGGAGAGGTTCGGTGAGCAAATGAAGACCCTTTGAAGTCATATTGCATGGTACCCATTCCACGGGTTTCAACTACCCAGGTTTAAGGTATTCTTCCTTCAGCTAAAACATGCATGTGCAACCTAGAGTATGATCAACCATGTGATCGGGAGACGTGTTCAAATATGTCTCAGTTTTCGTACCCTGGTACTCGGGTACAACATTCCAGACGCTTTACTAACACCCTCCCGACTTGGAGAGTCAGTCCCTTTAACCTCCTGTTTGGCCCAGTTTGCAATTTCTGCGGAAGATGAACAGGAATAGCGAGAACCAATGAGAGACTAGCTGGAGGTGTCTGAACGGGCAAATGTAACTCTCATTTCCCACCAGGAAGAGGAATTAACCAAAGGCTCAGCGTGCCGTGCCGGAACCAGATTAGGGCCTGAAGCCATCCTGCGGTGTTGCGGCCAGCTCAAAAGAAAGCGAGTTGAAGAAAGGAGCTCAGGGGCACTGTAATTCACAAACCTGCAGAGTTATAAATGACAGCTATCGTCCAAAAATATACTGAAGTAAGGCTGCCAAGAGGACTTGAAAGCGGGGCAGAATTGCAGGAAACCGATTTCAGGAGGCAGACTGGAATTGCATTGAAAGCATAGGAAAAGAGGCAGAACGTCCACAATGATGCACTTGGCCAAAAAGGGCGTATGCGTTTTTTCCTGAATATATTCAGGAAAAAACGCATACGCCCTTTTTGGCCAACCAAGCAAGCTTGCAAAGGAAATCTGCACTACAATGAAGTCTCACTTCCCCCCGGTCAAAAGGGCCATCTGAAAAAAGTGTAAAATCCAGAAAGGCAGGACAGGCCATGGAGAACTGGGAGCCTTGTTATGCTGATGGGCGGGATGTAAATTGCCAACAGACACTCGGGAGAAGTGTATGGTGTTTCCTGAAACATCTAAAAAACAAAGCAACAGAGCCTAGGGCACTTCCACTTATGGTCCTATAGCTTAGGGAAATTAAAATCAAAAAGACACAGCCACCCCAAAGTTTGGGACGCCTCTGTTTACAAGAACCTCGTTTACAGTACAAGTTCAACATCGCAGAAAGTGAAAAATGGATAAAGAAGTTGTGGTATTTACTTACAAAGCAATATCACTCAGCAATGAAATCTATGTCATCAGGCCCTTAGCAGCACAATGAGTGGATTCAGGTATGATGATTCTAACTGAAATAAGTCACACAGAAAAAGAAACATCATAAGATATCAGTAATACACGGAATGTAAACTTGGCTACACAGGAACTGAATTACAGAACAGAACAGGGTCTCAAATTTAGAAAACCAACTTATGCTTGCTTAAGGGGAAAGGTGAGTTGGGGTGCTGCATAAAACCAGAGATTGAAATGAGCACAGATAAAGTTCCTTAAGCCAAATATGGAATAGACAAGAGCTACCTCTTGCTCAACGAAATGGACTCTACACCGCATATTAAATGCCTAAGAATGTACCTGACTAGTAAGTATCTTAAAACCTATGGATTGCTATGTCTCCGAAAGAGAATCAAGCATGTGTACAGGGGCATAAACGCAGCAGTGATAGGATTGGAGAGGTTCGGTGAGCAAATGAAGACCCTTTGAAGTCATATTGCATGGTACCCATTCCACGGGTTTCAACTATCCAGGTTTAAGGTATTCTTCCTTCAGCTAAAACATGCATGTGCAACCTAGAGTATGATCAACCATGTGATCGGGAGACGTGTTCAAATATGTCTCAGTTTTCGTACCCTGGTACTCGGGTACAACATTCCAGACGCTTTACTAACACCCTCCCGACTTGGAGAGTCAGTCCCTTTAACCTCCTGTTTGGCCCAGTTTGCAATTTCTGCGGAAGATGAACAGGAATAGCGAGAACCAATGAGAGACTAGCTGGAGGTGTCTGAACGGGCAAATTTAACTCTCATTTCCCACCAGGAAGAGGAATTAACCAAAGGCTCAGCGTGCCGTGCCGGAACCAGATTAGGGCCTGAAGCCATCCTGCGGTGTTGCGGCCAGCTCAAAAGAAAGCGAGTTGAAGAAAGGAGCTCAGGGGCACTGTAATTCACAAACCTGCAGAGTTATAAATGACAGCTATCGTCCAAAAATATACTGAAGTAAGGCTGCCAAGAGGACTTGAAAGCGGGGCAGAATTGCAGGAAACCGATTTCAGGAGGTAGACTGGAATTGCATTGAAAGCATAGGAAAAGAGGCAGAACGTCCACAATGATGCACTTGGCCAAAAAGGGCGTATGCGTTTTTTCCTGAATATATTCAGGAAAAAACGCATACGCCCTTTTTGGCCAACCAAGCAAGCTTGCAAAGGAAATCTGCACTACAATGAAGTCTCACTTCCCCCCGGTCAAAAGGGCCATCTGAAAAAAGTGTAAAATCCAGAAAGGCAGGACAGGCCATGGAGAACTGGGAGCCTTGTTATGCTGATGGGCGGGATGTAAATTGCCAACAGACACTCGGGAGAAGTGTATGGTGTTTCCTGAAACATCTAAAAAACAAAGCAACAGAGCCTAGGACACTTCCACTTATGGTCCTATAGCTTAGGGAAATTAAAATCAAAAAGACACAGCCACCCCAAAGTTTGGGACGCCTCTGTTTACAAGAACCTCGTTTACAGTACAAGTTCAACATCGCAGAAAGTGAAAAATGGATAAAGAAGTTGTGGTATTTACTTACAAAGCAATATCACTCAGCAATGAAATCTATGTCATCAGGCCCTTAGCAGCACAATGAGTGGATTCAGGTATGATGATTCTAACTGAAATAAGTCACACAGAAAAAGAAACATCATAAGATATCAGTAATACACGGAATGTAAACTTGGCTACACAGGAACTGAATTACAGAACAGAACAGGGTCTCAAATTTAGAAAACCAACTTATGCTTGCTTAAGGGGAAAGGTGAGTTGGGGTGCTGCATAAAACCAGAGATTGAAATGAGCACAGATAAAGTTCCTTAAGCCAAATATGGAATAGACAAGAGCTACCTCTTGCTCAACGAAATGGACTCTACACCGCATATTAAACGCCTAAGAATGTACCTGACTAGTAAGTATCTTAAAACCTATGGATTGCTATGTCTCCGAAAGAGAATCAAGCATGTGTACAGGGGCATAAACGCAGCAGTGATAGGATTGGAGAGGTTCGGTGAGCAAATGAAGACCCTTTGAAGTCATATTGCATGGGACCCATTCCACGGGTTTCAACTATCCAGGTTTAAGGTATTCTTCCTTCAGCTAAAACATGCATGTGCAACCTAGAGTATGATCAACCATGTGATCGGGAGACGTGTTCAAATATGTCTCAGTTTTCGTACCCTGGTACTCGGGTACAACATTCCAGACGCTTTACTAACACCCTCCCGACTTGGAGAGTCAGTCCCTTTAACCTCCTGTTTGGCCCAGTTTGCAATTTCTGCGGAAGATGAACAGGAATAGCGAGAACCAATGAGAGACTAGCTGGAGGTGTCTGAACGGGCAAATTTAACTCTCATTTCCCACCAGGAAGAGGAATTAACCAAAGGCTCAGCGTGCCGTGCCGGAACCAGATTAGGGCCTGAAGCCATCCTGCGGTGTTGCGGCCAGCTCAAAAGAAAGCGAGTTGAAGAAAGGAGCTCAGGGGCACTGTAATTCACAAACCTGCAGAGTTATAAATGACAGCTATCGTCCAAAAATATACTGAAGTAAGGCTGCCAAGAGGACTTGAAAGCGGGGCAGAATTGCAGGAAACCGATTTCAGGAGGTAGACTGGAATTGCATTGAAAGCATAGGAAAAGAGGCAGAACGTCCACAATGATGCACTTGGCCAAAAAGGGCGTATGCGTTTTTTCCTGAATATATTCAGGAAAAAACGCATACGCCCTTTTTGGCCAACCAAGCAAGCTTGCAAAGGAAATCTGCACTACAATGAAGTCTCACTTCCCCCCGGTCAAAAGGGCCATCTGAAAAAAGTGTAAAATCCAGAAAGGCAGGACAGGCCATGGAGAACTGGGAGCCTTGTTATGCTGATGGGCGGGATGTAAATTGCCAACAGACACTCGGGAGAAGTGTATGGTGTTTCCTGAAACATCTAAAAAACAAAGCAACAGAGCCTAGGGCACTTCCACTTATGGTCCTATAGCTTAGGGAAATTAAAATCAAAAAGACACAGCCACCCCAAAGTTTGGGACGCCTCTGTTTACAAGAACCTCGTTTACAGTACAAGTTCAACATCGCAGAAAGTGAAAAATGGATAAAGAAGTTGTGGTATTTACTTACAAAGCAATATCACTCAGCAATGAAATCTATGTCATCAGGCCCTTAGCAGCACAATGAGTGGATTCAGGTATGATGATTCTAACTGAAATAAGTCACACAGAAAAAGAAACATCATAAGATATCAGTAATACACGGAATGTAAACTTGGCTACACAGGAACTGAATTACAGAACAGAACAGGGTCTCAAATTTAGAAAACCAACTTATGCTTGCTTAAGGGGAAAGGTGAGTTGGGGTGCTGCATAAAACCAGAGATTGAAATGAGCACAGATAAAGTTCCTTAAGCCAAATATGGAATAGACAAGAGCTACCTCTTGCTCAACGAAATGGACTCAACACCGCATATTAAATGCCTAAGAATGTACCTGACTAGTAAGTATCTTAAAACCTATGGATTGCTATGTCTCCGAAAGAGAATCAAGCATGTGTACAGGGGCATAAACGCAGCAGTGATAGGATTGGAGAGGTTCGGTGAGCAAATGAAGACCCTTTGAAGTCATATTGCATGGTACCCATTCCACGGGTTTCAACTACCCAGGTTTAAAGTATTCTTCCTTCAGCTAAAACATGCATGTGCAACCTAGAGTATGATCAACCATGTGATCGGGAGACGTGTTCAAATATGTCTCAGTTTTCGTACCCTGGTACTCGGGTACAACATTCCAGACGCTTTACTAACACCCTCCCGACTTGGAGAGTCAGTCCCTTTAACCTCCTGTTTGGCCCAGTTTGCAATTTCTGCGGAAGATGAACAGGAATAGCGAGAACCAATGAGAGACTAGCTGGAGGTGTCTGAACGGGCAAATGTAACTCTCATTTCCCACCAGGAAGAGGAATTAACCAAAGGCTCAGCGTGCCGTGCCGGAACCAGATTAGGGCCTGAAGCCATCCTGCGGTGTTGCGGCCAGCTCAAAAGAAAGCGAGTTGAAGAAAGGAGCTCAGGGGCACTGTAATTCACAAACCTGCAGAGTTATAAATGACAGCTATCGTCCAAAAATATACTGAAGTAAGGCTGCCAAGAGGACTTGAAAGCGGGGCAGAATTGCAGGAAACCGATTTCAGGAGGCAGACTGGAATTGCATTGAAAGCATAGGAAAAGAGGCAGAACGTCCACAATGATGCACTTGGCCAAAAAGGGCGTATGCGTTTTTTCCTGAATATATTCAGGAAAAAACGCATACGCCCTTTTTGGCCAACCAAGCAAGCTTGCAAAGGAAATCTGCACTACAATGAAGTCTCACTTCCCCCCGGTCAAAAGGGCCATCTGAAAAAAGTGTAAAATCCAGAAAGGCAGGACAGGCCATGGAGAACTGGGAGCCTTGTTATGCTGATGGGCGGGATGTAAATTGCCAACAGACACTCGGGAGAAGTGTATGGTGTTTCCTGAAACATCTAAAAAACAAAGCAACAGAGCCTAGGGCACTTCCACTTATGGTCCTATAGCTTAGGGAAATTAAAATCAAAAAGACACAGCCACCCCAAAGTTTGGGACGCCTCTGTTTACAAGAACCTCGTTTACAGTACAAGTTCAACATCGCAGAAAGTGAAAAATGGATAAAGAAGTTGTGGTATTTACTTACAAAGCAATATCACTCAGCAATGAAATCTATGTCATCAGGCCCTTAGCAGCACAATGAGTGGATTCAGGTATGATGATTCTAACTGAAATAAGTCACACAGAAAAAGAAACATCATAAGATATCAGTAATACACGGAATGTAAACTTGGCTACACAGGAACTGAATTACAGAACAGAACAGGGTCTCAAATTTAGAAAACCAACTTATGCTTGCTTAAGGGGAAAGGTGAGTTGGGGTGCTGCATAAAACCAGAGATTGAAATGAGCACAGATAAAGTTCCTTAAGCCAAATATGGAATAGACAAGAGCTACCTCTTGCTCAACGAAATGGACTCTACACCGCATATTAAACGCCTAAGAATGTACCTGACTAGTAAGTATCTTAAAACCTATGGATTGCTATGTCTCCGAAAGAGAATCAAGCATGTGTACAGGGGCATAAACGCAGCAGTGATAGGATTGGAGAGGTTCGGTGAGCAAATGAAGACCCTTTGAAGTCATATTGCATGGGACCCATTCCACGGGTTTCAACTATCCAGGTTTAAGGTATTCTTCCTTCAGCTAAAACATGCATGTGCAACCTAGAGTATGATCAACCATGTGATCGGGAGACGTGTTCAAATATGTCTCAGTTTTCGTACCCTGGTACTCGGGTACAACATTCCAGACGCTTTACTAACACCCTCCCTTCTTGGAGAGTCAGTCCCTTTAACCTCCTGTTTGGCCCAGTTTGCAATTTCTGCGGAAGATGAACAGGAATAGCGAGAACCAATGAGAGACTAGCTGGAGGTGTCTGAACGGGCAAATTTAACTCTCATTTCCCACCAGGAAGAGGAATTAACCAAAGGCTCAGCGTGCCGTGCCGGAACCAGATTAGGGCCTGAAGCCATCCTGCGGTGTTGCGGCCAGCTCAAAAGAAAGCGAGTTGAAGAAAGGAGCTCAGGGGCACTGTAATTCACAAACCTGCAGAGTTATAAATGACAGCTATCGTCCAAAAATATACTGAAGTAAGGCTGCCAAGAGGACTTGAAAGCGGGGCAGAATTGCAGGAAACCGATTTCAGGAGGTAGACTGGAATTGCATTGAAAGCATAGGAAAAGAGGCAGAACGTCCACAATGATGCACTTGGCCAAAAAGGGCGTATGCGTTTTTTCCTGAATATATTCAGGAAAAAACGCATACGCCCTTTTTGGCCAACCAAGCAAGCTTGCAAAGGAAATCTGCACTACAATGAAGTCTCACTTCCCCCCGGTCAAAAGGGCCATCTGAAAAAAGTGTAAAATCCAGAAAGGCAGGACAGGCCATGGAGAACTGGGAGCCTTGTTATGCTGATGGGCGGGATGTAAATTGCCAACAGACACTCGGGAGAAGTGTATGGTGTTTCCTGAAACATCTAAAAAACAAAGCAACAGAGCCTAGGGCACTTCCACTTATGGTCCTATAGCTTAGGGAAATTAAAATCAAAAAGACACAGCCACCCCAAAGTTTGGGACGCCTCTGTTTACAAGAACCTCGTTTACAGTACAAGTTCAACATCGCAGAAAGTGAAAAATGGATAAAGAAGTTGTGGTATTTACTTACAAAGCAATATCACTCAGCAATGAAATCTATGTCATCAGGCCCTTAGCAGCACAATGAGTGGATTCAGGTATGATGATTCTAACTGAAATAAGTCACACAGAAAAAGAAACATCATAAGATATCAGTAATACACGGAATGTAAACTTGGCTACACAGGAACTGAATTACAGAACAGAACAGGGTCTCAAATTTAGAAAACCAACTTATGCTTGCTTAAGGGGAAAGGTGAGTTGGGGTGCTGCATAAAACCAGAGATTGAAATGAGCACAGATAAAGTTCCTTAAGCCAAATATGGAATAGACAAGAGCTACCTCTTGCTCAACGAAATGGACTCAACACCGCATATTAAATGCCTAAGAATGTACCTGACTAGTAAGTATCTTAAAACCTATGGATTGCTATGTCTCCGAAAGAGAATCAAGCATGTGTACAGGGGCATAAACGCAGCAGTGATAGGATTGGAGAGGTTCGGTGAGCAAATGAAGACCCTTTGAAGTCATATTGCATGGTACCCATTCCACGGGTTTCAACTACCCAGGTTTAAGGTATTCTTCCTTCAGCTAAAACATGCATGTGCAACCTAGAGTATGATCAACCATGTGATCGGGAGACGTGTTCAAATATGTCTCAGTTTTCGTACCCTGGTACTCGGGTACAACATTCCAGACGCTTTACTAACACCCTCCCGACTTGGAGAGTCAGTCCCTTTAACCTCCTGTTTGGCCCAGTTTGCAATTTCTGCGGAAGATGAACAGGAATAGCGAGAACCAATGAGAGACTAGCTGGAGGTGTCTGAACGGGCAAATGTAACTCTCATTTCCCACCAGGAAGAGGAATTAACCAAAGGCTCAGCGTGCCGTGCCGGAACCAGATTAGGGCCTGAAGCCATCCTGCGGTGTTGCGGCCAGCTCAAAAGAAAGCGAGTTGAAGAAAGGAGCTCAGGGGCACTGTAATTCACAAACCTGCAGAGTTATAAATGACAGCTATCGTCCAAAAATATACTGAAGTAAGGCTGCCAAGAGGACTTGAAAGCGGGGCAGAATTGCAGGAAACCGATTTCAGGAGGCAGACTGGAATTGCATTGAAAGCATAGGAAAAGAGGCAGAACGTCCACAATGATGCACTTGGCCAAAAAGGGCGTATGCGTTTTTTCCTGAATATATTCAGGAAAAAACGCATACGCCCTTTTTGGCCAACCAAGCAAGCTTGCAAAGGAAATCTGCACTACAATGAAGTCTCACTTCCCCCCGGTCAAAAGGGCCATCTGAAAAAAGTGTAAAATCCAGAAAGGCAGGACAGGCCATGGAGAACTGGGAGCCTTGTTATGCTGATGGGCGGGATGTAAATTGCCAACAGACACTCGGGAGAAGTGTATGGTGTTTCCTGAAACATCTAAAAAACAAAGCAACAGAGCCTAGGGCACTTCCACTTATGGTCCTATAGCTTAGGGAAATTAAAATCAAAAAGACACAGCCACCCCAAAGTTTGGGACGCCTCTGTTTACAAGAACCTCGTTTACAGTACAAGTTCAACATCGCAGAAAGTGAAAAATGGATAAAGAAGTTGTGGTATTTACTTACAAAGCAATATCACTCAGCAATGAAATCTATGTCATCAGGCCCTTAGCAGCACAATGAGTGGATTCAGGTATGATGATTCTAACTGAAATAAGTCACACAGAAAAAGAAACATCATAAGATATCAGTAATACACGGAATGTAAACTTGGCTACACAGGAACTGAATTACAGAACAGAACAGGGTCTCAAATTTAGAAAACCAACTTATGCTTGCTTAAGGGGAAAGGTGAGTTGGGGTGCTGCATAAAACCAGAGATTGAAATGAGCACAGATAAAGTTCCTTAAGCCAAATATGGAATAGACAAGAGCTACCTCTTGCTCAACGAAATGGACTCTACACCGCATATTAAACGCCTAAGAATGTACCTGACTAGTAAGTATCTTAAAACCTATGGATTGCTATGTCTCCGAAAGAGAATCAAGCATGTGTACAGGGGCATAAACGCAGCAGTGATAGGATTGGAGAGGTTCGGTGAGCAAATGAAGACCCTTTGAAGTCATATTGCATGGGACCCATTCCACGGGTTTCAACTATCCAGGTTTAAGGTATTCTTCCTTCAGCTAAAACATGCATGTGCAACCTAGAGTATGATCAACCATGTGATCGGGAGACGTGTTCAAATATGTCTCAGTTTTCGTACCCTGGTACTCGGGTACAACATTCCAGACGCTTTACTAACACCCTCCCTTCTTGGAGAGTCAGTCCCTTTAACCTCCTGTTTGGCCCAGTTTGCAATTTCTGCGGAAGATGAACAGGAATAGCGAGAACCAATGAGAGACTAGCTGGAGGTGTCTGAACGGGCAAATTTAACTCTCATTTCCCACCAGGAAGAGGAATTAACCAAAGGCTCAGCGTGCCGTGCCGGAACCAGATTAGGGCCTGAAGCCATCCTGCGGTGTTGCGGCCAGCTCAAAAGAAAGCGAGTTGAAGAAAGGAGCTCAGGGGCACTGTAATTCACAAACCTGCAGAGTTATAAATGACAGCTATCGTCCAAAAATATACTGAAGTAAGGCTGCCAAGAGGACTTGAAAGCGGGGCAGAATTGCAGGAAACCGATTTCAGGAGGTAGACTGGAATTGCATTGAAAGCATAGGAAAAGAGGCAGAACGTCCACAATGATGCACTTGGCCAAAAAGGGCGTATGCGTTTTTTCCTGAATATATTCAGGAAAAAACGCATACGCCCTTTTTGGCCAACCAAGCAAGCTTGCAAAGGAAATCTGCACTACAATGAAGTCTCACTTCCCCCCGGTCAAAAGGGCCATCTGAAAAAAGTGTAAAATCCAGAAAGGCAGGACAGGCCATGGAGAACTGGGAGCCTTGTTATGCTGATGGGCGGGATGTAAATTGCCAACAGACACTCGGGAGAAGTGTATGGTGTTTCCTGAAACATCTAAAAAACAAAGCAACAGAGCCTAGGGCACTTCCACTTATGGTCCTATAGCTTAGGGAAATTAAAATCAAAAAGACACAGCCACCCCAAAGTTTGGGACGCCTCTGTTTACAAGAACCTCGTTTACAGTACAAGTTCAACATCGCAGAAAGTGAAAAATGGATAAAGAAGTTGTGGTATTTACTTACAAAGCAATATCACTCAGCAATGAAATCTATGTCATCAGGCCCTTAGCAGCACAATGAGTGGATTCAGGTATGATGATTCTAACTGAAATAAGTCACACAGAAAAAGAAACATCATAAGATATCAGTAATACACGGAATGTAAACTTGGCTACACAGGAACTGAATTACAGAACAGAACAGGGTCTCAAATTTAGAAAACCAACTTATGCTTGCTTAAGGGGAAAGGTGAGTTGGGGTGCTGAATAAAACCAGAGATTGAAATGAACACAGACAAAGTTCCTTAAGCCAAATATGGAATAGACAAGAGCTACTCCTTGCTCAACGAAATGGACTCAACACCGCATATTAAACGCCTAAGAATGTACCTGACTAGTAAGTATCTTAAAACCTATGGATTGCTATGTCTCCGAAAGAGAATCAAGCATGTGTACAGGGGCATAAACGCAGCAGTGATAGGATTGGAGAGGTTCGGTGAGCAAATGAAGACCCTTTGAAGTCATATTGCATGGTACCCATTCCACGGGTTTCAACTACCCAGGTTTAAGGTATTCTTCCTTCAGCTAAAACATGCATGTGGAACCTAGAGTATGATCAACCATGTGATCGGGAGACGTGTTCAAATATGTCTCAGTTTTCGTACCCTGGTACTCGGGTGCAACATTCCAGACGCTTTACTAACACCCTCCCGACTTGGAGAGTCAGTCCCTTTAACCTCCTGTTTGGCCCAGTTTGCAATTTCTGCGGAAGATGAACAGGAATAGCGAGAACCAATGAGAGACTAGCTGGAGGTGTCTGGACGGGCAAATTTAACTCTCATTTCCCACCAGGAAGAGGAATTAACCAAAGGCTCAGCGTGCCGTGCCGGAACCAGATTAGGGCCTGAAGCCATCCTGCGGTGTTGCGGCCAGCTCAAAAGAAAGCGAGTTGAAGAAAGGAGCTCAGGGGCACTGTAATTCACAAACCTGCAGAGTTATAAATGACAGCTATCGTCCAAAAATATACTGAAGTAAGGCTGCCAAGAGGACTTGAAAGCGGGGCAGAATTGCAGGAAACCGATTTCAGGAGGTAGACTGGAATTGCATTGAAAGCATAGGAAAAGAGGCAGAACGTCCACAATGATGCACTTGGCCAAAAAGGGCGTATGCGTTTTTTCCTGAATATATTCAGGAAAAAACGCATACGCCCTTTTTGGCCAACCAAGCAAGCTTGCAAAGGAAATCTGCACTACAATGAAGTCTCACTTCCCCCCGGTCAAAAGGGCCATCTGAAAAAAGTGTAAAATCCAGAAAGGCAGGACAGGCCATGGAGAACTGGGAGCCTTGTTATGCTGATGGGCGGGATGTAAATTGCCAACAGACACTCGGGAGAAGTGTATGGTGTTTCCTGAAACATCTAAAAAACAAAGCAACAGAGCCTAGGACACTTCCACTTATGGTCCTATAGCTTAGGGAAATTAAAATCAAAAAGACACAGCCACCCCAAAGTTTGGGACGCCTCTGTTTACAAGAACCTCGTTTACAGTACAAGTTCAACATCGCAGAAAGTGAAAAATGGATAAAGAAGTTGTGGTATTTACTTACAAAGCAATATCACTCAGCAATGAAATCTATGTCATCAGGCCCTTAGCAGCACAATGAGTGGATTCAGGTATGATGATTCTAACTGAAATAAGTCACACAGAAAAAGAAACATCATAAGATATCAGTAATACACGGAATGTAAACTTGGCTACACAGGAACTGAATTACAGAACAGAACAGGGTCTCAAATTTAGAAAACCAACTTATGCTTGCTTAAGGGGAAAGGTGAGTTGGGGTGCTGCATAAAACCAGAGATTGAAATGAGCACAGATAAAGTTCCTTAAGCCAAATATGGAATAGACAAGAGCTACTCCTTGCTCAACGAAATGGACTCAATACCGCATATTAAACGCCTAAGAATGTACCTGACTAGTAAGTATCTTAAAACCTATGGATTGCTATGTCTCCGAAAGAGAATCAAGCATGTGTACAGGGGCATAAACGCAGCAGTGATAGGATTGGAGAGGTTCGGTGAGCAAATGAAGACCCTCTGAAGTCATATTGCATGGTACCCATTCCACGGGTTTCAACTACCCAGGTTTAAGGTATTCTTCCTTCAGCTAAAACATGCATGTGGAACCTAGAGTCTGATCAACCATGTGATCGGGAGACGTGTTCAAATATGTCTCAGTTTTCGTACCCTGGTACTCGGGTGCAACATTCCAGAAGCTTTACTAACACCCTCCCGACTTGGAGAGTCAGTCCCTTTAACCTCCTGTTTGGCCCAGTTTGCAATTTCTGCGGAAGATGAACAGGAATAGCGAGAACCAATGAGAGACTAGCTGGAGGTGTCTGGACGGGCAAATTTAACTCTCATTTCCCACCAGGAAGAGGAATTAACCAAAGGGTCAGCGTGCCGTGCAGGAACCAGATTAGGGCCTGAAGCCATCCTGCGGTGTTGCGGCCAGGTCACAAGAAAGCGAGTTGAAGAAAGGAGCTCAGGGGCACTGTAACTCACAAACCTGCAGAGTTATAAATGACAGCTATCGTCCAAAAATATACTGAAGTAAGGCTGCCAAGAGGACTTGAAAGCGGGGCAGAATTGCAGGAAACTGATTTCAGGAGGTAGACTGGAATTGCATTGAAAGCATAGGAAAAGAGGCAGAACGTCCACAATGATGCACTTCGCCAAAAAGGGCGTATGCGTTTTTTCCTGAATACATTCAGGAAAAAACGCATACGCCCTTTTTGACCAACCAAGCAAGCTTGCAAAGGAAATCTGCACTACAATGAAGTCTCACTTCCCCCCGGTCAAAAGGGCCATCTGAAAAAAGTGTAAAATCCAGAAAGGCAGGACAGGCCATGGAGAACTGGGAGCCTTGTTATGCTGATGGGCGGGATGTAAATTGCCAACAGACACTCGGGAGAAGTGTATGGTGTTTCCTGAAACATCTAAAAAACAAAGCAACAGAGCCTAGGGCACTTCCACTTATGGTCCTATAGCTTAGGGAAATTAAAATCAAAAAGACACAGCTACCCCAAACATTGGGACGCCTCTGTTTACAAGAACCTCGTTTACAGTACAAGTTCAACATCGCAGAAAGTGAAAAATGGATAAAGAAGTTGTGGTATTTACTTACAAAGCAATATCACTCAGCAATGAAATCTATGTCATCAGGCCCTTAGCAGCACAATGAGTGGATTCAGGTATGATGATTCTAACTGAAATAAGTCACACAGAAAAAGAAACATCATAAGATATCAGTAATACACGGAATGTAAACTTGGCTACACAGGAACTGAATTACAGAACAGAACAGGGTCTCAAATTTAGAAAACCAACTTATGCTTGCTTAAGGGGAAAGGTGAGTTGGGGTGCTGCATAAAACCAGAGATTGAAATGAGCACAGATAAAGTTCCTTAAGCCAAATATGGAATAGACAAGAGCTACTCCTTGCTCAACGAAATGGACTCAACACCCCATATTAAATGCCTAAGAATGTACCTGACTAGTAAGTATCTTAAAACCTATGGATTGCTATGTCTCCGAAAGAGAATCAAGCATGTGTACAGGGGCATAAACGCAGCAGTGATAGGATTGGAGAGGTTCGGTGAGCAAATGAAGACCCTTTGAAGTCATATTGCATGGTACCCATTCCACGGGTTTCAACTACCCAGGTTTAAGGTATTCTTCCTTCAGCTAAAACATGCATGTGGAACCTAGAGTATGATCAACCATGTGATCGGGAGACGTGTTCAAATATGTCTCAGTTTTCATACCCTGGTACTCGGGTGCAACATTCCAGACACTTTACTAACACTCTCCCGACTTGGAGAGTCAGTCCCTTTAACCTCCTGTTTGGCCCAGTTTGCAATTTCTGCGGAAGATGAACAGAAATAGCGAGAACCAATGAGAGACTAGCTGGAGGTGTCTGGACGGGAAAATTTTACTCTCATTTCCCACCAGGAAGAGGAATTAACCAAAGGGTCAGCGTGCCGTGCAGGAACCAGATTAGGGCCTGAAGCCATCCTGCGGTGTTGCGGCCAGGTCACAAGAAAGCGAGTTGAAGAAAGGAGCTCAGGGGCACTGTAACTCACAAACCTGCAGAGTTATAAATGACAGCTATCGTCCAAAAATATACTGAAGTAAGGCTGCCAAGAGGACTTGAAAGCGGGGCAGAATTGCAGGAAACTGATTTCAGGAGGTAGACTGGAATTGCATTGAAAGCATAGGAAAAGAGGCAGAACGTCCACAATGATGCACTTCGCCAAAAAGGGCGTATGCGTTTTTTCCTGAATACATTCAGGAAAAAACGCATACGCCCTTTTTGGCCAACCAAGCAAACTTGCAAATGAAATCTGCACTACAATAAAGTCTCACTTCCCCCCGTCAAAAGGGCCATATGAAAAACGTGTAAAATCCAGAAAGGCAGGACAGGCCATGGAGAACTGGGAGCCTTGTTATGCTGATGGGCGGGATGTAAATTGCCAACAGACACTCGGGAGAAGTGTATGTTGTTTCCTGAAACATCTAAAAAACAAAGCAACAGAGCCTAGGGCACTTCCACTTATGGTCCTATAGCTTAGGGAAATTAAAATCAAAAAGACACAGCCACCCCAAAGTTTGGGACGCCTCTGTTTACAAGAACCTCGTTTACAGTACAAGTTCAACATCGCAGAAAGTGAAAAATGGATAAAGAAGTTGTGGTATTTACTTACAAAGCAATATCACTCAGCAATGAAATCTATGTCATCAGGCCCTTAGCAGCACAATGAGTGGATTCAGGTATGATGATTCTAACTGAAATAAGTCACACAGAAAAAGAAACATCATAAGATATCAGTAATACACGGAATGTAAACTTGGCTACACAGGAACTGAATTACAGAACAGAACAGGGTCTCAAATTTAGAAAACCAACTTATGCTTGCTTAAGGGGAAAGGTGAGTTGGGGTGCTGAATAAAACCAGAGATTGAAATGAACACAGACAAAGTTCCTTAAGCCAAATATGGAATAGACAAGAGCTACTCCTTGCTCAACGAAATGGACTCAACACCGCATATTAAACGCCTAAGAATGTACCTGACTAGTAAGTATCTTAAAACCTATGGATTGCTATGTCTCCGAAAGAGAATCAAGCATGTGTACAGGGGCATAAACGCAGCAGTGATAGGATTGGAGAGGTTCGGTGAGCAAATGAAGACCCTTTGAAGTCATATTGCATGGTACCCATTCCACGGGTTTCAACTACCCAGGTTTAAGGTATTCTTCCTTCAGCTAAAACATGCATGTGGAACCTAGAGTATGATCAACCATGTGATCGGGAGACGTGTTCAAATATGTCTCAGTTTTCGTACCCTGGTACTCGGGTGCAACATTCCAGACGCTTTACTAACACCCTCCCGACTTGGAGAGTCAGTCCCTTTAACCTCCTGTTTGGCCCAGTTTGCAATTTCTGCGGAAGATGAACAGGAATAGCGAGAACCAATGAGAGACTAGCTGGAGGTGTCTGGACGGGCAAATTTAACTCTCATTTCCCACCAGGAAGAGGAATTAACCAAAGGCTCAGCGTGCCGTGCCGGAACCAGATTAGGGCCTGAAGCCATCCTGCGGTGTTGCGGCCAGCTCAAAAGAAAGCGAGTTGAAGAAAGGAGCTCAGGGGCACTGTAATTCACAAACCTGCAGAGTTATAAATGACAGCTATCGTCCAAAAATATACTGAAGTAAGGCTGCCAAGAGGACTTGAAAGCGGGGCAGAATTGCAGGAAACCGATTTCAGGAGGTAGACTGGAATTGCATTGAAAGCATAGGAAAAGAGGCAGAACGTCCACAATGATGCACTTGGCCAAAAAGGGCGTATGCGTTTTTTCCTGAATATATTCAGGAAAAAACGCATACGCCCTTTTTGGCCAACCAAGCAAGCTTGCAAAGGAAATCTGCACTACAATGAAGTCTCACTTCCCCCCGGTCAAAAGGGCCATCTGAAAAAAGTGTAAAATCCAGAAAGGCAGGACAGGCCATGGAGAACTGGGAGCCTTGTTATGCTGATGGGCGGGATGTAAATTGCCAACAGACACTCGGGAGAAGTGTATGGTGTTTCCTGAAACATCTAAAAAACAAAGCAACAGAGCCTAGGGCACTTCCACTTATGGTCCTATAGCTTAGGGAAATTAAAATCAAAAAGACACAGCTACCCCAAACATTGGGACGCCTCTGTTTACAAGAACCTCGTTTACAGTACAAGTTCAACATCGCAGAAAGTGAAAAATGGATAAAGAAGTTGTGGTATTTACTTACAAAGCAATATCACTCAGCAATGAAATCTATGTCATCAGGCCCTTAGCAGCACAATGAGTGGATTCAGGTATGATGATTCTAACTGAAATAAGTCACACAGAAAAAGAAACATCATAAGATATCAGTAATACACGGAATGTAAACTTGGCTACACAGGAACTGAATTACAGAACAGAACAGGGTCTCAAATTTAGAAAACCAACTTATGCTTGCTTAAGGGGAAAGGTGAGTTGGGGTGCTGCATAAAACCAGAGATTGAAATGAGCACAGATAAAGTTCCTTAAGCCAAATATGGAATAGACAAGAGCTACTCCTTGCTCAACGAAATGGACTCAACACCGCATATTAAATGCCTAAGAATGTACCTGACTAGTAAGTATCTTAAAACCTATGGATTGCTATGTCTCCGAAAGAGAATCAAGCATGTGTACAGGGGCATAAACGCAGCAGTGATAGGATTGGAGAGGTTCGGTGAGCAAATGAAGACCCTTTGAAGTCATATTGCATGGTACCCATTCCACGGGTTTCAACTACCCAGGTTTAAGGTATTCTTCCTTCAGCTAAAACATGCATGTGGAACCTAGAGTATGATCAACCATGTGATCGGGAGACGTGTTCAAATATGTCTCAGTTTTCATACCCTGGTACTCGGGTGCAACATTCCAGACACTTTACTAACACTCTCCCGACTTGGAGAGTCAGTCCCTTTAACCTCCTGTTTGGCCCAGTTTGCAATTTCTGCGGAAAATGAACAGGAATAGCGAGAACCAATGAGAGACTAGCTGGAGGTGTCTGGACGGGAAAATTTTACTCTCATTTCCCACCAGGAAGAGGAATTAACCAAAGGGTCAGCGTGCCGTGCAGGAACCAGATTAGGGCCTGAAGCCATCCTGCGGTGTTGCGGCCAGGTCACAAGAAAGCGAGTTGAAGAAAGGAGCTCAGGGGCACTGTAACTCACAAACCTGCAGAGTTATAAATGACAGCTATCGTCCAAAAATATACTGAAGTAAGGCTGCCAAGAGGACTTGAAAGCGGGGCAGAATTGCAGGAAACTGATTTCAGGAGGTAGACTGGAATTGCATTGAAAGCATAGGAAAAGAGGCAGAACGTCCACAATGATGCACTTCGCCAAAAAGGGCGTATGCGTTTTTTCCTGAATACATTCAGGAAAAAACGCATACGCCCTTTTTGGCCAACCAAGCAAACTTGCAAATGAAATCTGCACTACAATAAAGTCTCACTTCCCCCCGTCAAAAGGGCCATATGAAAAACGTGTAAAATCCAGAAAGGCAGGACAGGCCATGGAGAACTGGGAGCCTTGTTATGCTGATGGGCGGGATGTAAATTGCCAACAGACACTCGGGAGAAGTGTATGTTGTTTCCTGAAACATCTAAAAAACAAAGCAACAGAGCCTAGGGCACTTCCACTTATGGTCCTATAGCTTAGGGAAATTAAAATCAAAAAGACACAGCCACCCCAAACATTGGGACGCCTCTGTTTACAAGAACCTCGTTTACAGTACAAGTTCAACATCGCAGAAAGTGAAAAATGGATAAAGAAGTTGTGGTATTTACTTACAAAGCAATATCACTCAGCAATGAAATCTATGTCATCAGGCCCTTAGCAGCACAATGAGTGGATTCAGGTATGATGATTCTAACTGAAATAAGTCACACAGAAAAAGAAACATCATAAGATATCAGTAATACACGGAATGTAAACTTGGCTACACAGGAACTGAATTACAGAACAGAACAGGGTCTCAAATTTAGAAAACCAACTTATGCTTGCTTAAGGGTAAAGGTGAGTTGGGGTGCTGCATAAAACCAGAGATTGAAATGAGCACAGATAAAGTTCCTTAAGCCAAATATGGAATAGACAAGAGCTACTCCTTGCTCAACGAAATGGACTCAACACCCCATATTAAATGCCTAAGAATGTACCTGACTAGTAAGTATCTTAAAACCTATGGATTGCTATGTCTCCGAAAGAGAATCAAGCATGTGTACAGGGGCATAAACGCAGCAGTGATAGGATTGGAGAGGTTCGGTGAGCAAATGAAGACCCTTTGAAGTCATATTGCATGGTACCCATTCCACGGGTTTCAACTACCCAGGTTTAAGGTATTCTTCCTTCAGCTAAAACATGCATGTGGAACCTAGAGTATGATCAACCAGGTGATCGGGAGACGTGTTCAAATATGTCTCAGTTTTCGTACCCTGGTACTCGGGTGCAACATTCCAGACGCTTTACTAACATCCTCCCGACTTGGAGAGTCAGTCCCTTTAAACTCCTGTTTGGCCCAGTTTGCAATTTCTGCGGAAGATGAACAGGAATAGCGAGAACCAATGAGAGACTAGCTGGAGGTGTCTGAACGGGCAAATGTAACTCTCATTTCCCACCAGGAAGAGGAATTAACCAAAGGCTCAGCGTGCCGTGCCGGAACCAGATTAGGGCCTGAAGCCATCCTGCGGTGTTGCGGCCAGCTCAAAAGAAAGCGAGTTGAAGAAAGGAGCTCAGGGGCACTGTAATTCACAAACCTGCAGAGTTATAAATGACAGCTATCGTCCAAAAATATACTGAAGTAAGGCTGCCAAGAGGACTTGAAAGCGGGGCAGAATTGCAGGAAACCGATTTCAGGAGGCAGACTGGAATTGCATTGAAAGCATAGGAAAAGAGGCAGAACGTCCACAATGATGCACTTGGCCAAAAAGGGCGTATGCGTTTTTTCCTGAATATATTCAGGAAAAAACGCATACGCCCTTTTTGGCCAACCAAGCAAGCTTGCAAAGGAAATCTGCACTACAATGAAGTCTCACTTCCCCCCGGTCAAAAGGGCCATCTGAAAAAAGTGTAAAATCCAGAAAGGCAGGACAGGCCATGGAGAACTGGGAGCCTTGTTATGCTGATGGGCGGGATGTAAATTGCCAACAGACACTCGGGAGAAGTGTATGGTGTTTCCTGAAACATCTAAAAAACAAAGCAACAGAGCCTAGGGCACTTCCACTTATGGTCCTATAGCTTAGGGAAATTAAAATCAAAAAGACACAGCCACCCCAAAGTTTGGGACGCCTCTGTTTACAAGAACCTCGTTTACAGTACAAGTTCAACATCGCAGAAAGTGAAAAATGGATAAAGAAGTTGTGGTATTTACTTACAAAGCAATATCACTCAGCAATGAAATCTATGTCATCAGGCCCTTAGCAGCACAATGAGTGGATTCAGGTATGATGATTCTAACTGAAATAAGTCACACAGAAAAAGAAACATCATAAGATATCAGTAATACACGGAATGTAAACTTGGCTACACAGGAACTGAATTACAGAACAGAACAGGGTCTCAAATTTAGAAAACCAACTTATGCTTGCTTAAGGGGAAAGGTGAGTTGGGGTGCTGCATAAAACCAGAGATTGAAATGAGCACAGATAAAGTTCCTTAAGCCAAATATGGAATAGACAAGAGCTACCTCTTGCTCAACGAAATGGACTCTACACCGCATATTAAATGCCTAAGAATGTACCTGACTAGTAAGTATCTTAAAACCTATGGATTGCTATGTCTCCGAAAGAGAATCAAGCATGTGTACAGGGGCATAAACGCAGCAGTGATAGGATTGGAGAGGTTCGGTGAGCAAATGAAGACCCTTTGAAGTCATATTGCATGGTACCCATTCCACGGGTTTCAACTATCCAGGTTTAAGGTATTCTTCCTTCAGCTAAAACATGCATGTGCAACCTAGAGTATGATCAACCATGTGATCGGGAGACGTGTTCAAATATGTCTCAGTTTTCGTACCCTGGTACTCGGGTACAACATTCCAGACGCTTTACTAACACCCTCCCGACTTGGAGAGTCAGTCCCTTTAACCTCCTGTTTGGCCCAGTTTGCAATTTCTGCGGAAGATGAACAGGAATAGCGAGAACCAATGAGAGACTAGCTGGAGGTGTCTGGACGGGCAAATTTAACTCTCATTTCCCACCAGGAAGAGGAATTAACCAAAGGCTCAGCGTGCCGTGCCGGAACCAGATTAGGGCCTGAAGCCATCCTGCGGTGTTGCGGCCAGCTCAAAAGAAAGCGAGTTGAAGAAAGGAGCTCAGGGGCACTGTAATTCACAAACCTGCAGAGTTATAAATGACAGCTATCGTCCAAAAATATACTGAAGTAAGGCTGCCAAGAGGACTTGAAAGCGGGGCAGAATTGCAGGAAACCGATTTCAGGAGGTAGACTGGAATTGCATTGAAAGCATAGGAAAAGAGGCAGAACGTCCACAATGATGCACTTGGCCAAAAAGGGCGTATGCGTTTTTTCCTGAATATATTCAGGAAAAAACGCATACGCCCTTTTTGGCCAACCAAGCAAGCTTGCAAAGGAAATCTGCACTACAATGAAGTCTCACTTCCCCCCGGTCAAAAGGGCCATCTGAAAAAAGTGTAAAATCCAGAAAGGCAGGACAGGCCATGGAGAACTGGGAGCCTTGTTATGCTGATGGGCGGGATGTAAATTGCCAACAGACACTCGGGAGAAGTGTATGGTGTTTCCTGAAACATCTAAAAAACAAAGCAACAGAGCCTAGGGCACTTCCACTTATGGTCCTATAGCTTAGGGAAATTAAAATCAAAAAGACACAGCTACCCCAAACATTGGGACGCCTCTGTTTACAAGAACCTCGTTTACAGTACAAGTTCAACATCGCAGAAAGTGAAAAATGGATAAAGAAGTTGTGGTATTTACTTACAAAGCAATATCACTCAGCAATGAAATCTATGTCATCAGGCCCTTAGCAGCACAATGAGTGGATTCAGGTATGATGATTCTAACTGAAATAAGTCACACAGAAAAAGAAACATCATAAGATATCAGTAATACACGGAATGTAAACTTGGCTACACAGGAACTGAATTACAGAACAGAACAGGGTCTCAAATTTAGAAAACCAACTTATGCTTGCTTAAGGGGAAAGGTGAGTTGGGGTGCTGCATAAAACCAGAGATTGAAATGAGCACAGATAAAGTTCCTTAAGCCAAATATGGAATAGACAAGAGCTACTCCTTGCTCAACGAAATGGACTCAACACCGCATATTAAATGCCTAAGAATGTACCTGACTAGTAAGTATCTTAAAACCTATGGATTGCTATGTCTCCGAAAGAGAATCAAGCATGTGTACAGGGGCATAAACGCAGCAGTGATAGGATTGGAGAGGTTCGGTGAGCAAATGAAGACCCTTTGAAGTCATATTGCATGGTACCCATTCCACGGGTTTCAACTACCCAGGTTTAAGGTATTCTTCCTTCAGCTAAAACATGCATGTGCAACCTAGAGTATGATCAACCATGTGATCGGGAGACGTGTTCAAATATGTCTCAGTTTTCATACCCTGGTACTCGGGTACAACATTCCAGACACTTTACTAACACTCTCCCGACTTGGAGAGTCAGTCCCTTTAACCTCCTGTTTGGCCCAGTTTGCAATTTCTGCGGAAAATGAACAGGAATAGCGAGAACCAATGAGAGACTAGCTGGAGGTGTCTGGACGGGAAAATTTTACTCTCATTTCCCACCAGGAAGAGGAATTAACCAAAGGGTCAGCGTGCCGTGCAGGAACCAGATTAGGGCCTGAAGCCATCCTGCGGTGTTGCGGCCAGGTCACAAGAAAGCGAGTTGAAGAAAGGAGCTCAGGGGCACTGTAACTCACAAACCTGCAGAGTTATAAATGACAGCTATCGTCCAAAAATATACTGAAGTAAGGCTGCCAAGAGGACTTGAAAGCGGGGCAGAATTGCAGGAAACTGATTTCAGGAGGTAGACTGGAATTGCATTGAAAGCATAGGAAAAGAGGCAGAACGTCCACAATGATGCACTTCGCCAAAAAGGGCGTATGCGTTTTTTCCTGAATACATTCAGGAAAAAACGCATACGCCCTTTTTGGCCAACCAAGCAAACTTGCAAATGAAATCTGCACTACAATAAAGTCTCACTTCCCCCCGTCAAAAGGGCCATATGAAAAACGTGTAAAATCCAGAAAGGCAGGACAGGCCATGGAGAACTGGGAGCCTTGTTATGCTGATGGGCGGGATGTAAATTGCCAACAGACACTCGGGAGAAGTGTATGTTGTTTCCTGAAACATCTAAAAAACAAAGCAACAGAGCCTAGGGCACTTCCACTTATGGTCCTATAGCTTAGGGAAATTAAAATCAAAAAGACACAGCCACCCCAAACATTGGGACGCCTCTGTTTACAAGAACCTCGTTTACAGTACAAGTTCAACATCGCAGAAAGTGAAAAATGGATAAAGAAGTTGTGGTATTTACTTACAAAGCAATATCACTCAGCAATGAAATCTATGTCATCAGGCCCTTAGCAGCACAATGAGTGGATTCAGGTATGATGATTCTAACTGAAATAAGTCACACAGAAAAAGAAACATCATAAGATATCAGTAATACACGGAATGTAAACTTGGCTACACAGGAACTGAATTACAGAACAGAACAGGGTCTCAAATTTAGAAAACCAACTTATGCTTGCTTAAGGGTAAAGGTGAGTTGGGGTGCTGCATAAAACCAGAGATTGAAATGAGCACAGATAAAGTTCCTTAAGCCAAATATGGAATAGACAAGAGCTACTCCTTGCTCAACGAAATGGACTCAACACCCCATATTAAATGCCTAAGAATGTACCTGACTAGTAAGTATCTTAAAACCTATGGATTGCTATGTCTCCGAAAGAGAATCAAGCATGTGTACAGGGGCATAAACGCAGCAGTGATAGGATTGGAGAGGTTCGGTGAGCAAATGAAGACCCTTTGAAGTCATATTGCATGGTACCCATTCCACGGGTTTCAACTACCCAGGTTTAAGGTATTCTTCCTTCAGCTAAAACATGCATGTGGAACCTAGAGTATGATCAACCATGTGATCGGGAGACGTGTTCAAATATGTCTCAGTTTTCGTACCCTGGTACTCGGGTGCAACATTCCAGACGCTTTACTAACATCCTCCCGACTTGGAGAGTCAGTCCCTTTAAACTCCTGTTTGGCCCAGTTTGCAATTTCTGCGGAAGATGAACAGGAATAGCGAGAACCAATGAGAGACTAGCTGGAGGTGTCTGGACGGGCAAATTTAACTCTCATTTCCCACCAGGAAGAGGAATTAACCAAAGGCTCAGCGTGCCGTGCCGGAACCAGATTAGGGCCTGAAGCCATACTATGGTGTTGCTGCCAGCTCAAAAGAAAGCGAGTTGAAGAAAGGAGATCAGGGGCACTGTAATTCACAAACCTGCAGAGTTATAAATGACAGCTATCGTCCAAAAATATACTGAAGTAAGGCTGCCAAGAGGACTTGAAAGCGGGGCAGAATTGCAGGAAACCGATTTCAGGAGGTAGACTGGAATTGCATTGAAAGCATAGGAAAAGAGGCAGAACGTCCACAATGATGCACTTGGCCAAAAAGGGCGTATGCGTTTTTTCCTGAATATATTCAGGAAGAAACGCATACGCCCGTTTTGGCCAACCAAGCAAGCTTGCAAAGTAAATCTGCACTAAAATGAAGTCTCACTTCCCCCCGGTCAAAAGGGCCATCTGAAAAAAGTGTAAAATCCAGAAAGGCAGGACAGGCCATGGAGAACTGGGAGCCTTGTTATGCTGATGGGCGGGATGTAAATTGCCAACAGACACTCGGGAGAAGTGTATGGTGTTTCCTGAAACATCTAAAAAACAAAGCAACAGAGCCTAGGGCACTTCCCCTTATGGTCCTATAGCTTAGGGAAATTAAAATCAAAAAGACACAGCCACCCCAAAGTTTGGGACGCCTCTGTTTACAAGAACCTCGTTTACAGTACAAGTTCAACATCGCAGAAAGTGAAAAATGGATAAAGAAGTTGTGGTATTTACTTACAAAGCAATATCACTCAGCAATGAAATCTATGTCATCAGGCCCTTAGCAGCACAATGAGTGGATTCAGGTACGATGATTCTAACTGAAATAAGTCACACAGAAAAAGAAACATCATAAGATATCAGTAATACACGGAATGTAAACTTGGCTACACAGGAACTGAATTACAGAACAGAACAGGGTCTCAAATTTAGAAAACCAACTTATGCTTGCTTAAGGGGAAAGGTGAGTTGGGGTGCTGCATAAAACCAGAGATTGAAATGAGCACAGATAAAGTTCCTTAAGCCAAATATGGAATAGACAAGAGCTACTCCTTGCTCAACGAAATGGACTCAACACCCCATATTAAACGCCTAAGAATGTACCTGACTAGTAAGTATCTTAAAACCTAGGGATTGCTATGTCTCCGAAAGAGAATCAAGCGTGTGTACAGGGGCATAAATGCAGCAGTGATAGGATTGGAGAGGTTCGGTGAGCAAATGAAGACCCTTTGAAGTCATATTGCATGATACCCATTCCACAGGTTTCAACTACCCAGGTTTAAGGTATTCTTCCTTCAGCTAAAACATGCATGTGGAACCTAGAGTATGATCAACCATGTGATCGGGAGACGTGTTCAAATATGTCTCAGTTTTCATACCCTGGTACTCGGGTGCAACAATCCAGACACTTTACTAACACTCTCCCGACTTGGAGAGTCAGTCCCTTTAACCTCCTGTTTGGCCCAGTTTGCAATTTCTGCGGAAGATGAACAGGAATAGCGAGAACCAATGAGAGACTAGCTGGAGGTGTCTGGACGGGAAAATTTTACTCTCATTTCCCACCAGGAAGAGGAATTAACCAAAGGGTCAGCGTGCCGTGCCGGAACCAGATTAGGGCCTGAAGCCATCCTGCGGTGTTGCGGCCAGGTCACAAGAAAGCGAGTTGAAGAAAGGAGCTCAGGGGCACTGTAATTCACAAACCTGCAGAGTTATAAATGACAGCTATCGTCCAAAAATATACTGAAGTAAGGCTGCCAAGAGGACTTGAAAGCGGGGCAGAATTGCAGGAAACTGATTTCAGGAGGTAGACTGGAATTGCATTGAAAGCATAGGAAAAGAGGCAGAACGTCCACAATGATGCACTTCGCCAAAAAGGGCGTATGCGTTTTTTCCTGAATACATTCAGGAAAAAACGCATACGCCCTTTTTGGCCAACCAAGCAAACTTGCAAATGAAATCTGCACTACAATGAAGTCTCACTTCCCCCCGTCAAAAGGGCCATATGAAAAACGTGTAAAATCCAGAAAGGCAGGACAGGCCATGGAGAACTGGGAGCCTTGTTATGCTGATGGGCGGGATGTAAATTGCCAACAGACACTCGGGAGAAGTGTATGGTGTTTCCTGAAACATCTAAAAAACAAAGCAACAGAGCCTAGGGCACTTCCACTTATGGTCCTATAGCTTAGGGAAATTAAAATCAAAAAGACACAGCCACCCCAAAGTTTGGGACGCCTCTGTTTACAAGAACCTCGTTTACAGTACAAGTTCAACATCGCAGAAAGTGAAAAATGGATAAAGAAGTTGTGGTATTTACTTACAAAGCAATATCACTCAGCAATGAAATCTATGTCATCAGGCCCTTAGCAGCACAATGAGTGGATTCAGGTATGATGATTCTAACTGAAATATGTCACACAGAAAAATAAACATCATAAGATATCACTAATACACGGAATGTAAACTTGGCTACACAGGAACTGAATTACAGAACAGAACAGGGTCTCAAATTTAGAAAACCAACTTATGCTTGCTTAAGGGGAAAGGTGAGTGGGGTTGCTGCATAAAACCAGAGATTGAAATGAGCACAGATAAATGTCCTTAAGCCAAATATGGAATAGACAAGAGCTACTCCTTGCTCAATGAAATGGACTCAACACCGCATATTAAATGCCTAAGAATGTACGTGACTAATAAGTATCTTAAAACCTATGTATTGCTATGTCTCCGAAAGAGAATCAAGCATGTGTACAGGGGCATAAACGCAGCAGTGATAGGATTGGAGAGTTTCGCTGAGCAAATGAAGACCCTTTGAAGTCATATTGCATGGTACCCATTCCATGGGTTTCAACTACCCAGGTTTAAGGTATTCTTCCTTCAGCTAAAGCATGCATGTGGAACCTAGAGTATGATCAACCATGTGATCGGGAGACGTGTTCAAATATGTCTCAGTTTTCATACCCTGGTACTCGGGTGCAACATTCCAGACGCTTTACTAACACTCTCCCGACTTGGAGAGTCAGTCCCTTTAACCTCCTGTTTGGCCCAGTTTGCAATTTCTGCGGAAGATGAACAGGAATAGCGAGAACCAATGAGAGAGTAGCTGGAGGTGTCTGGACGGGCAAATTTAACTCTCATTTCCCACCAGGAAGAGGAAATAACCAAAGGCTCAGCGTGCCGTGCCGGAACCAGATTAGGGCCTGAAGCCATCCTGCGGTGTTGCGGCCAGCTCAAAAGAAAGCGAGTTGAAGAAAGGAGCTCAGGGGCACTGTAATTCACAAACCTGCAGAGTTATAAATGACAGCTATCGTCCAAAAATATACTGAAGTAAGGCTGCCAAGAGGACTTGAAAGCGGGGCAGAATTGCAGGAAACCGATTTCAGGAGGTAGACTGGAATTGCATTGAAAGCATAGGAAAAGAGGCAGAACGTCCACAATGATGCACTTGGCCAAAAAGTGCGTATGCATTTTTTCCTGAATATATTCAGGAAAAAACGCATACGCCCTTTTTGGTCAACCAAGCAAGCTTGCAAAGGAAATCTGCACTACAATGAAGTCTCACTTCCCCCCGGTCAAAAGGGCCATCTGAAAAAAGTGTAAAATCCAGAAAGGCAGGACAGGCCATGGAGAACTGGGAGCCTTGTTATGCTGATGGGCGGGATGTAAATTGCCAACAGACACTCGGGAGAAGTGTATGGTGTTTCCTGAAACATCTAAAAAACAAAGCAACAGAGCCTAGGGCACTTCCACTTATGGTCCTATAGCTTAGGGAAATTAAAATCAAAAAGACACAGCCACCCCAAAGTTTGGGACGCCTCTGTTTACAAGAACCTCATTTACAGTACAAGTACAACATCGCAGACAGTGAAAAATGGATAAAGAAGTTGTGGTATTTACTTACAAAGCAATATCACTCAGCAATGAAATTTACGTCATCAGGCCCATAGCAGCATAATGAGTGGATTCAGGTACGATGATTCTAACTGAAATATGTCACACCGAAAAAGAAACATCATAAGATATCAGTAATACACGGAATGTAAACTTGGCTACACAGGAACTGAATTCCAAAACAGAACAGGGTCTCAAATTTAGAAAACCAACTTATGCTTGCTTAAGGGGAAAGGTGAGTTGGGGTGCTGCATAAAACCAGAGATTGAAATGAGCACAGATAATGTTCCTTAAGCCAAATATGGAATAGACAAGAGCTACTCCTTGCTCAACGAAATGGACTCAACACCCAATATTAAACGCCTAAGAATGTACCTGACTAGTAAGTATCTTAAAACCTATGGATTGCTATGTCTCCAAAAGAGAATCAAGCGTGTGTACAGGGGCATAAACGCAGCAGTGATAGGATTGGAGAGGTTCGGTGAGCAAATGAAGACCCTTTGAAGTCATATTGCATGGTACCCATTACACGGGTCTCAACTCTCCAGGTTTAAGGTATTCTTCCTTCAGCTAAAACATGCATGTGGAACCCAGAGTATGATCAACCGTGTGAACGGGAGACGTGTTCAAATATGTCTCAGTTTTCGTACCTGGTACTCGGGTGCAACATTCCAGACGCTTTACTAACACTCTCCCCACTTGGAGAGTCAGCGCCTTTAAACTCCTGTTTGGCCCAGTTTGCAATTTCTGCGGAAGATGAACAGAAATAGGGAGAACCAATGAGAGACTAGCTGGAGGTGTCTGGACGGGCAAATTTAACTCTCATTTCCCACCAGGAAGAGGAAATAACCAAAGGCTCAGCATGCCGTGCCGGAACCAGATTAGGGCCTGAAGACATCCTGCGGTGTTGCAGCCAGCTCACAAGAAAGCGAGTTGAAGAAAGGAGCTCAGGGGCACTGTAATTCACAAAACTGCAGAGTTATAAATGACAGCTATCGTCCAAAAATATACTGAAGTAAGGCTGCCAAGAGGACTTGAAAGCGGGGCAGAATTGCAGGAAACCGATTTCAGGAGGTAGACTGGAATTGCATTGAAAGCATAGGAAAAGAGGCAGAACGTCCACAATGATGCACTTGGCCAAAAAGGGCGTATGCGTTTTTTCCTGAATATATTCAGGAAAAAACGCATACGCCCTTTTTGGCCAACCAAGCAAGCTTGCAAAGGAAATCTGCACTACAATGAAGTCTCACTTCCCCCCGGTCAAAAGGGCCATCTGAAAAAAGTGTAAAATCCAGAAAGGCAGGACAGGCCATGGAGAACTGGGAGCCTTGTTATGCTGATGGGCGGGATGTAAATTGCCAACAGACACTAGGGAGAAGTGTATGGTGTTTCCTGAAACATCTAAAAAACAAAGCAACAGAGCCTAGGGCACTTCCACTTATGGTCCTATAGCTTAGGGAAATTAAAATCAAAAAGACACAGCCACCCCAAAGTTTGGGACGCCTCTGTTTACAAGAACCTCGTTTACAGTACAAGTTCAACATTGCAGAAAGTGAAAAATGGATAAAGAAGTTGTGGTATTTACTTACAAAGCAATATCACTCTGCAATGAAATCTATGTCATCAGGCCCTTAGCAGCACAATGAGTGGATTCAGGTATGATGATTCTAACTGAAATAAGTCACACAGAAAAAGAAACATCATAAGATATCAGTAATACACGGAATGTAAACTTGGCTACACAGGAACTGAATTACAGAACAGAACAGGGTCTCAAATTTAGAAAACCAACTTATGCTTGCTTAAGGGTAAAGGTGAGTTGGGGTGCTGCATAAAACCAGAGATTGAAATGAGCACAGATAAAGTTCCTTAAGCCAAATATGGAATAGACAAGAGCTACTCCTTGCTCAACGAAATGGACTCAACACCGCATATTAAATGCCTAAGAATGTACCTGACTAGTAAGTATCTTAAAACCTATGGATTGCTATGTCTCCGAAAGAGAATCAAGCATGTGTACAGGGGCATAAACGCAGCAGTGATAGGATTGGAGAGGTTCGGTGAGCAAATGAAGACCCTTTGATGTCATATTGCATGGTACCCATTCCACGGGTTTCAACTACCCAGGTTTAAGGTATTCTTCCTTCAGCTAAAACATGCATGTGGAACCTAGAGTATGATCAACCATGTGATCGGGAGACGTGTTCAAATATGTCTCAGTTTTCGTACCCTGGTACTCGGGTGCAACATTCCAGATGCTTTACTAACACCCTCCCGACTTGGAGAGTCAGTCCCTTTAACCTCCTGTTTGGCCCAGTTTGCAATTTCTGCGGAAGATGAACAGGAATAGCGAGAACCAATGAGAGACTAGCTGGAGGTGTCTGGACGGGCAAATTTAACTCTCATTTCCCACCAGGAAGAGGAATTAACCAAAGGCTCAGCGTGCCGTGCCGGAACCAGATTAGGGCCTGAAGCCATCCTGCGGTGTTGCGGCCAGCTCAAAAGAAAGCGAGTTGAAGAAAGGAGCTCAGGGGCACTGTAATTCACAAACCTGCAGAGTTATAAATGACAGCTATCGTCCAAAAATATACTGAAGTAAGGCTGCCAAGAGGACTTGAAAGCGGGGCAGAATTGCAGGAAACCGATTTCAGGAGGTAGACTGGAATTGCATTGAAAGCATAGGAAAAGAGGCAGAACGTCCACAATGATGCACTTGGCCAAAAAGGGCGTATGCGTTTTTTCCTGAATATATTCAGGAAAAAACGCATACGCCCTTTTTGGCCAACCAAGCAAGCTTGCAAAGGAAATCTGCACTACAATGAAGTCTCACTTCCCCCCGGTCAAAAGGGCCATCTGAAAAAAGTGTAAAATCCAGAAAGGCAGGACAGGCCATGGAGAACTGGGAGCCTTGTTATGCTGATGGGCGGGATGTAAATTGCCAACAGACACTCGGGAGAAGTGTATGGTGTTTCCTGAAACATCTAAAACACAAAGCAACAGACCCTAGGGCACTTCCACTTATGGTCCTATAGCTTAGGGAAATTAAAATCAAAAAGACACAGCCACCCCAAAGTTTGGGACGCCTCTGTTTACAAGAACCTCGTTTACCGTACAAGTTCAATATCTCAGAAAGTGAAAAATGGATAAAGAACTTGTGGTACTTACGTACAATGCAGTATCACTCAGCAATGAAATCTATGTCATCAGGCCCTTAGCAGCACAATGAGTGGATTCAGGTATGATGATTCTAACTGAAATAAGTCACACAGAAAAAGAAACATCATAAGATATCAGTAATACACGGAATGTAAACTTGGCTACACAGGAACTGAATTACAGAACAGAACAGGGTCTCAAATTTGGAAAACCAACTTATGCTTTCTTAAGGGTAAAGGTGAGTTGGGGTGCTGCATAAAACCAGAAATTGAAATGAGCACAGATAAAGTTCCTTAAGCCAAATATGGAATAGACAAGAGCTACCTCTTGCTCAACGAAATGGACTCAACACCGCATATTAAATGCCTAAGAATGTACCTGACTAGTAAGTATCTTAAAACCTATGGATTGCTATGTCTCTGAAAGAGAATCAAGCATGTGTACAGGGGCATAAATGCAGCAGTGATAGGATTGGAGAGGTTCGGTGAGCAAATGAAGACCCTTTGAAGTCATATTGCATGGTACCCATTCCACGGGTTTCAACTACCCAGGTTTAAGGTATTCTTCCTTCAGCTAAAACATGCATGTGGAACCTAGAGTATGATCAACCATGTGATCGGGAGACGTGTTCAAATATGTCTCAGTTTTCGTACCCTGGTACTCGGGTGCAACATTCCAGACGCTTTACTAACACCCTCCCGACTTGGAGAGTCAGTCCCTTTAACCTTCTGTTTGGCCCAGTTTGCAATTTCTGCGGAAGATGAACAGGAATAGCGAGAACCAATGAGAGACTAGCTGGAGGTGTCGGGACAGGCAAATTTAACTCTCATTTCCCACCAGGAAGAGGAATTAACCAAAGGCTCAGCGTGCCGTGCCGGAACCAGATTAGGGCCTGAAGCCATCCTGCGGTGTTGCGGCCAGCTCAAAAGAAAGCGAGTTGAAGAAAGGAGCTCAGGGGCACTGTAATTCACAAACCTGCAGAGTTATAAATGACAGCTATCGTCCAAAAATATACTGAAGTAAGGCTGCCAAGAGGACTTGAAAGCGGGGCAGAATTGCAGGAAACCGATTTCAGGAGGCAGACTGGAATTGCATTGAAAGCATAGGAAAAGAGGCAGAACGTCCACAATGATGCACTTGGCCAAAAAGGGCGTATGCGTTTTTTCCTGAATATTTTCAGGAAAAAACGCATACACCCTTTTTGGCCAACCAAGCAAGCTTGCAAAGGAAATCTGCACTACAATGAAGTCTCACTTCCCCCCGGTCAAAAGGGCCATCTGAAAAAAGTGTAAAATCCAGAAAGGCAGGACAGGCCATGGAGAACTGGGAGCCTTGTTATGCTGATGGGCGGGATGTAAATTGCCAACAGACACTCGGGAGAAGTGTATGGTGTTTCCTGAAACATCTAAAAAACAAAGCAACAGAGCCTAGGGCACTTCCACTTATGGTCCTATAGCTTAGGGAAATTAAAATCAAAAAGACACAGCCACCCCAAACATTGGGACGCCTCTGTTTACAAGAACCTCGTTTACAGTACAAGTTCAACATCGTAGAAAGTGAAAAATGGATAAAGAAGTTGTGGTATTTACTTACAAAGCAATATCACTCAGCAATGAAATCTATGTCATCAGGCCCTTAGCAGCACAATGAGTGGATTCAGGTATGATGATTCTAACTGAAATAAGTCACACAGAAAAAGAAACATCATAAGATATCAGTAATACACGGAATGTAAACTTGGCTACACAGGAACTGAATTACAGAACAGAACAGGGTCTCAAATTTGGAAAACCAACTTATGCTTGCTTAAGGGGAAAGGTGAGTTGGGGTGCTGCATAAAACCAGAGATTGAAATGAACACAGATAAAGTTCCTTAAGCCAAATATGGAATAGACAAGAGCTACTCCTTGCTCAACGAAATGGACTCAACACCGCATATTAAATGCCTAAGAATGTACCTGACTAGTAAGTATCTTAAAACCTATGGATTGCTATGTCTCCGAAAGAGAATCAAGCATGTGTACAGGGGCATAAACGCAGCAGTGATAGGATTGGAGAGGTTCGGTGAGCAAATGAAGACCCTTTGAAGTCATATTGCATGGTACCCATTCCACGGGTTTCAACTACCCAGGTTTAAGGTATTCTTCCTTCAGCTAAAACATGCATGTGGAACCTAGAGTATGATCAACCATGTGATCGGGAGACGTGTTCAAATATGTCTCAGTTTTCGTACCCTGGTACTCGGGTGCAACATTCCAGATGCTTTACTAACACCCTCCCGACTTGGAGAGTCAGTCCCTTTAACCTCCTGTTTGGCCCAGTTTGCAATTTCTGCGGAAGATGAACAGGAATAGCGAGAACCAATGAGAGACTAGCTGGAGGTGTCTGGACGGGCAAATTTAACTCTCATTTCCCACCAGGAAGAGGAATTAACCAAAGGCTCAGCGTGCCGTGCCGGAACCAGATTAGGGCCTGAAGCCATCCTGTGGTGTTGCAGCCAGCTCAAAAGAAAGCGAGTTGAAGAAAGGAGCTCAGGGGCACTGTAATTCACAAACCTGCAGAGTTATAAATGACAGCTATCGTCCAAAAATATACTGAAGTAAGGCTGCCAAGAGGACTTGAAAGCGGGGCAGAATTGCAGGAAACCGATTTCAGGAGGTAGACTGGAATTGCATTGAAAGCATAGGAAAAGAGGCAGAACGTCCACAATGATGCACTTGGCCAAAAAGGGCGTATGCGTTTTTTCCTGAATATATTCAGGAAAAAACGCATACGCCCTTTTTGGCCAACCAAGCAAACTTGCAAAGGAAATGTGCACTACAATGAAGTCTCACTTCCCCCCGGTCAAAAGGGCCATCTGAAAAAAGTGTAAAATCCAGAAAGACAGGACAGGCCATGGAGAACTGGGAGCCTTGTTATGCTGATGGGCGGGATGTAAATTGCCAACAGACACTCGGGAGAAGTGTATGGTGTTTCCTGAAACATCTAAAAAACAAAGCAACAGAGCCTAGGGCACTTCCACTTATGGTCCTATAGCTTAGGGAAATTAAAATCAAAAAGACACAGCCACCCCAAAGTTTGGGACGCCTCTGTTTACAAGAACCTCGTTTACAGTACAAGTTCAACATCGCAGAAAGTGAAAAATGGATAAAGAAGTTGTGGTATTTACTTACAAAGCAATATCACTCAGCAATGAAATCTATGTCATCAGGCCCTTAGCAGCACAATGAGTGGATTCAGGTATGATGATTCTAACTGAAATAAGTCACACAGAAAAAGAAACATCATAAGATATCAGTAATACACGGAATGTAAACTTGGCTACACAGGAACTGAATTACAGAACAGAACAGGGTCTCAAATTTAGAAAACCAACTTATGCTTGCTTAAGGGTAAAGGTGAGTTGGGGTGCTGCATAAAACCAGAGATTGAAATGAACACAGATAAAGTTCCTTAAGCCAAATATGGAATAGACAAGAGCTACTCCTTGCTCAACGAAATGGACTCAACACCGCATATTAAACGCCTAAGAATGTACCTGACTAGTAAGTATCTTAAAACCTATGGATTGCTATGTCTCCGAAAGAGAATCAAGCATGTGTACAGGGGCATAAACGCAGCAGTGATAGGATTGGAGAGGTTCGGTGAGCAAATGAAGACCCTTTGAAGTCATATTGCATGGTACCCATTCCACGGGTTTCAACTACCCAGGTTTAAGGTATTCTTCCTTCAGCTAAAACATGCATGTGGAACCTAGAGTCTGATCAACCATGTGATCGGGAGACGTGTTCAAATATGTCTCAGTTTTCGTACCCTGGTACTCGGGTGCAACATTCCAGACGCTTTACTAACACCCTCCCGACTTGGAGAGTCAGTCCCTTTAACCTCCTGTTTGGCCCAGTTTGCAATTTCTGCGGAAGATGAACAGGAATAGCGAGAACCAATGAGAGACTAGCTGGAGGTGTCTGGACGGGCAAATTTAACTCTCATTTCCCACCAGGAAGAGGAATTAACCAAAGGCTCAGCGTGCCGTGCCGGAACCAGATTAGGGCCTGAAGCCATCCTGCGGTGTTGCGGCCAGCTCAAAAGAAAGCGAGTTGAAGAAAGGAGCTCAGGGGCACTGTAATTCACAAACCTGCAGAGTTATAAATGACAGCTATCGTCCAAAAATATACTGAAGTAAGGCTGCCAAGAGGACTTGAAAGCGGGGCAGAATTGCAGGAAACCGATTTCAGGAGGTAGACTGGAATTGCATTGAAAGCATAGGAAAAGAGGCAGAACGTCCACAATGATGCACTTGGCCAAAAAGGGCGTATGCGTTTTTTCCTGAATATATTCAGGAAAAAACGCATACGCCCTTTTTGGCCAACCAAGCAAACTTGCAAAGGAAATGTGCACTACAATGAAGTCTCACTTCCCCCCGGTCAAAAGGGCCATCTGAAAAAAGTGTAAAATCCAGAAAGACAGGACAGGCCATGGAGAACTGGGAGCCTTGTTATGCTGATGGGCGGGATGTAAATTGCCAACAGACACTCGGGAGAAGTGTATGGTGTTTCCTGAAACATCTAAAAAACAAAGCAACAGAGCCTAGGGCACTTCCACTTATGGTCCTATAGCTTAGGGAAATTAAAATCAAAAAGACACAGCCACCCCAAACATTGGGACGCCTCTGTTTACAAGAACCTCGTTTACAGTACAAGTTCAACATCGTAGAAAGTGAAAAATGGATAAAGAAGTTGTGGTATTTACTTACAAAGCAATATCACTCAGCAATGAAATCTATGTCATCAGGTCCTTAGCAGCACAATGAGTGGATTCAGGTATGATGATTCTAACTGAAATAAGTCACACAGAAAAAGAAACATCATAAGATATCAGTAATACACGGAATGTAAACTTGGCTACACAGGAACTGAATTACAGAACAGAACAGGGTCTCAAATTTGGAAAACCAACTTATGCTTGCTTAAGGGGAAAGGTGAGTTGGGGTGCTGCATAAAACCAGAGATTGAAATGAGCACAGATAAAGTTCCTTAAGCCAAATATGGAATAGACAAGAGCTACTCCTTGCTCAAAGTAATGGACTCAACACCGCATATTAAACGCCTAAGAATGTACCTGACTAGTAAGTATCTTAAAACCTATGGATTGCTATGTCTCCGAAAGAGAATCAATCATGTGTACAGGGGCATAAACACAGCAGTGATAGGATTGGAGAGGTTCGGTGAGCAAATGAAGACCCTTTGAAGTCATATTGCATGGTACCCATTCCACGGGTTTCAACTACCCAGGTTTAAGGTATTCTTCCTTCAGCTAAAACATGCATGTGGAACCTAGAGTATGATCAACCATGTGATCGGGAGACGTGTTCAAATATGTCTCAGTTTTCGTACCCTGGTACTCGGGTGCAACATTCCAGATGCTTTACTAACACCCTCCCGACTTGGAGAGTCAGTCCCTTTAACCTCCTGTTTGGCCCAGTTTGCAATTTCTGCGGAAGATGAACAGGAATAGCGAGAACCAATGAGAGACTAGCTGGAGGTGTCTGGACGGGCAAATTTAACTCTCATTTCCCACCAGGAAGAGGAATTAACCAAAGGCTCAGCGTGCCGTGCCGGAACCAGATTAGGGCCTGAAGCCATCCTGTGGTGTTGCAGCCAGCTCAAAAGAAAGCGAGTTGAAGAAAGGAGCTCAGGGGCACTGTAATTCACAAACCTGCAGAGTTATAAATGACAGCTATCGTCCAAAAATATACTGAAGTAAGGCTGCCAAGAGGACTTGAAAGCGGGGCAGAATTGCAGGAAACCGATTTCAGGAGGTAGACTGGAATTGCATTGAAAGCATAGGAAAAGAGGCAGAACGTCCACAATGATGCACTTGGCCAAAAAGGGCGTATGCGTTTTTTCCTGAATATATTCAGGAAAAAACGCATACGCCCTTTTTGGCCAACCAAGCAAACTTGCAAAGGAAATGTGCACTACAATGAAGTCTCACTTCCCCCCGGTCAAAAGGGCCATCTGAAAAAAGTGTAAAATCCAGAAAGACAGGACAGGCCATGGAGAACTGGGAGCCTTGTTATGCTGATGGGCGGGATGTAAATTGCCAACAGACACTCGGGAGAAGTGTATGGTGTTTCCTGAAACATCTAAAAAACAAAGCAACAGAGCCTAGGGCACTTCCACTTATGGTCCTATAGCTTAGGGAAATTAAAATCAAAAAGACACAGCCACCCCAAAGTTTGGGACGCCTCTGTTTACAAGAACCTCGTTTACAGTACAAGTTCAACATCGCAGAAAGTGAAAAATGGATAAAGAAGTTGTGGTATTTACTTACAAAGCAATATCACTCAGCAATGAAATCTATGTCATCAGGCCCTTAGCAGCACAATGAGTGGATTCAGGTATGATGATTCTAACTGAAATAAGTCACACAGAAAAAGAAACATCATAAGATATCAGTAATACACGGAATGTAAACTTGGCTACACAGGAACTGAATTACAGAACAGAACAGGGTCTCAAATTTAGAAAACCAACTTATGCTTGCTTAAGGGTAAAGGTGAGTTGGGGTGCTGCATAAAACCAGAGATTGAAATGAACACAGATAAAGTTCCTTAAGCCAAATATGGAATAGACAAGAGCTACTCCTTGCTCAACGAAATGGACTCAACACCGCATATTAAATGCCTAAGAATGTACCTGACTAGTAAGTATCTTAAAACCTATGGATTGCTATGTCTCCGAAAGAGAATCAAGCATGTGTACAGGGGCATAAACGCAGCAGTGATAGGATTGGAGAGGTTCGGTGAGCAAATGAAGACCCTTTGAAGTCATATTGCATGGTACCCATTCCACGGGTTTCAACTACCCAGGTTTAAGGTATTCTTCCTTCAGCTAAAACATGCATGTGGAACCTAGAGTCTGATCAACCATGTGATCGGGAGACGTGTTCAAATATGTCTCAGTTTTCGTACCCTGGTACTCGGGTGCAACATTCCAGACGCTTTACTAACACCCTCCCGACTTGGAGAGTCAGTCCCTTTAACCTCCTGTTTGGCCCAGTTTGCAATTTCTGCGGAAGATGAACAGGAATAGCGAGAACCAATGAGAGACTAGCTGGAGGTGTCTGGACGGGCAAATTTAACTCTCATTTCCCACCAGGAAGAGGAATTAACCAAAGGCTCAGCGTGCCGTGCCGGAACCAGATTAGGGCCTGAAGCCATCCTGCGGTGTTGCGGCCAGCTCAAAAGAAAGCGAGTTGAAGAAAGGAGCTCAGGGGCACTGTAATTCACAAACCTGCAGAGTTATAAATGACAGCTATCGTCCAAAAATATACTGAAGTAAGGCTGCCAAGAGGACTTGAAAGCGGGGCAGAATTGCAGGAAACCGATTTCAGGAGGTAGACTGGAATTGCATTGAAAGCATAGGAAAAGAGGCAGAACGTCCACAATGATGCACTTGGCCAAAAAGGGCGTATGCGTTTTTTCCTGAATATATTCAGGAAAAAACGCATACGCCCTTTTTGGCCAACCAAGCAAACTTGCAAAGGAAATGTGCACTACAATGAAGTCTCACTTCCCCCCGGTCAAAAGGGCCATCTGAAAAAAGTGTAAAATCCAGAAAGACAGGACAGGCCATGGAGAACTGGGAGCCTTGTTATGCTGATGGGCGGGATGTAAATTGCCAACAGACACTCGGGAGAAGTGTATGGTGTTTCCTGAAACATCTAAAAAACAAAGCAACAGAGCCTAGGGCACTTCCACTTATGGTCCTATAGCTTAGGGAAATTAAAATCAAAAAGACACAGCCACCCCAAACATTGGGACGCCTCTGTTTACAAGAACCTCGTTTACAGTACAAGTTCAACATCGTAGAAAGTGAAAAATGGATAAAGAAGTTGTGGTATTTACTTACAAAGCAATATCACTCAGCAATGAAATCTATGTCATCAGGCCCTTAGCAGCACAATGAGTGGATTCAGGTATGATGATTCTAACTGAAATAAGTCACACAGAAAAAGAAACATCATAAGATATCAGTAATACACGGAATGTAAACTTGGCTACACAGGAACTGAATTACAGAACAGAACAGGGTCTCAAATTTGGAAAACCAACTTATGCTTTCTTAAGGGTAAAGGTGAGTTGGGGTGCTGCATAAAACCAGAAATTGAAATGAGCACAGATAAAGTTCCTTAAGCCAAATATGGAATAGACAAGAGCTACCTCTTGCTCAACGAAATGGACTCAACACCGCATATTAAATGCCTAAGAATGTACCTGACTAGTAAGTATCTTAAAACCTATGGATTGCTATGTCTCTGAAAGAGAATCAAGCATGTGTACAGGGGCATAAATGCAGCAGTGATAGGATTGGAGAGGTTCGGTGAGCAAATGAAGACCCTTTGAAGTCATATTGCATGGTACCCATTCCACGGGTTTCAACTACCCAGGTTTAAGGTATTCTTCCTTCAGCTAAAACATGCATGTGGAACCTAGAGTATGATCAACCATGTGATCGGGAGACGTGTTCAAATATGTCTCAGTTTTCGTACCCTGGTACTCGGGTGCAACATTCCAGACGCTTTACTAACACCCTCCCGACTTGGAGAGTCAGTCCCTTTAACCTTCTGTTTGGCCCAGTTTGCAATTTCTGCGGAAGATGAACAGGAATAGCGAGAACCAATGAGAGACTAGCTGGAGGTGTCGGGACAGGCAAATTTAACTCTCATTTCCCACCAGGAAGAGGAATTAACCAAAGGCTCAGCGTGCCGTGCCGGAACCAGATTAGGGCCTGAAGCCATCCTGCGGTGTTGCGGCCAGCTCAAAAGAAAGCGAGTTGAAGAAAGGAGCTCAGGGGCACTGTAATTCACAAACCTGCAGAGTTATAAATGACAGCTATCGTCCAAAAATATACTGAAGTAAGGCTGCCAAGAGGACTTGAAAGCGGGGCAGAATTGCAGGAAACCGATTTCAGGAGGCAGACTGGAATTGCATTGAAAGCATAGGAAAAGAGGCAGAACGTCCACAATGATGCACTTGGCCAAAAAGGGCGTATGCGTTTTTTCCTGAATATTTTCAGGAAAAAACGCATACACCCTTTTTGGCCAACCAAGCAAGCTTGCAAAGGAAATCTGCACTACAATGAAGTCTCACTTCCCCCCGGTCAAAAGGGCCATCTGAAAAAAGTGTAAAATCCAGAAAGGCAGGACAGGCCATGGAGAACTGGGAGCCTTGTTATGCTGATGGGCGGGATGTAAATTGCCAACAGACACTCGGGAGAAGTGTATGGTGTTTCCTGAAACATCTAAAAAACAAAGCAACAGAGCCTAGGGCACTTCCACTTATGGTCCTATAGCTTAGGGAAATTAAAATCAAAAAGACACAGCCACCCCAAACATTGGGACGCCTCTGTTTACAAGAACCTCGTTTACAGTACAAGTTCAACATCGTAGAAAGTGAAAAATGGATAAAGAAGTTGTGGTATTTACTTACAAAGCAATATCACTCAGCAATGAAATCTATGTCATCAGGCCCTTAGCAGCACAATGAGTGGATTCAGGTATGATGATTCTAACTGAAATAAGTCACACAGAAAAAGAAACATCATAAGATATCAGTAATACACGGAATGTAAACTTGGCTACACAGGAACTGAATTACAGAACAGAACAGGGTCTCAAATTTGGAAAACCAACTTATGCTTGCTTAAGGGGAAAGGTGAGTTGGGGTGCTGCATAAAACCAGAGATTGAAATGAACACAGATAAAGTTCCTTAAGCCAAATATGGAATAGACAAGAGCTACTCCTTGCTCAACGAAATGGACTCAACACCGCATATTAAATGCCTAAGAATGTACCTGACTAGTAAGTATCTTAAAACCTATGGATTGCTATGTCTCCGAAAGAGAATCAAGCATGTGTACAGGGGCATAAACGCAGCAGTGATAGGATTGGAGAGGTTCGGTGAGCAAATGAAGACCCTTTGAAGTCATATTGCATGGTACCCATTCCACGGGTTTCAACTACCCAGGTTTAAGGTATTCTTCCTTCAGCTAAAACATGCATGTGGAACCTAGAGTATGATCAACCATGTGATCGGGAGACGTGTTCAAATATGTCTCAGTTTTCGTACCCTGGTACTCGGGTGCAACATTCCAGATGCTTTACTAACACCCTCCCGACTTGGAGAGTCAGTCCCTTTAACCTCCTGTTTGGCCCAGTTTGCAATTTCTGCGGAAGATGAACAGGAATAGCGAGAACCAATGAGAGACTAGCTGGAGGTGTCTGGACGGGCAAATTTAACTCTCATTTCCCACCAGGAAGAGGAATTAACCAAAGGCTCAGCGTGCCGTGCCGGAACCAGATTAGGGCCTGAAGCCATCCTGTGGTGTTGCAGCCAGCTCAAAAGAAAGCGAGTTGAAGAAAGGAGCTCAGGGGCACTGTAATTCACAAACCTGCAGAGTTATAAATGACAGCTATCGTCCAAAAATATACTGAAGTAAGGCTGCCAAGAGGACTTGAAAGCGGGGCAGAATTGCAGGAAACCGATTTCAGGAGGTAGACTGGAATTGCATTGAAAGCATAGGAAAAGAGGCAGAACGTCCACAATGATGCACTTGGCCAAAAAGGGCGTATGCGTTTTTTCCTGAATATATTCAGGAAAAAACGCATACGCCCTTTTTGGCCAACCAAGCAAACTTGCAAAGGAAATGTGCACTACAATGAAGTCTCACTTCCCCCCGGTCAAAAGGGCCATCTGAAAAAAGTGTAAAATCCAGAAAGACAGGACAGGCCATGGAGAACTGGGAGCCTTGTTATGCTGATGGGCGGGATGTAAATTGCCAACAGACACTCGGGAGAAGTGTATGGTGTTTCCTGAAACATCTAAAAAACAAAGCAACAGAGCCTAGGGCACTTCCACTTATGGTCCTATAGCTTAGGGAAATTAAAATCAAAAAGACACAGCCACCCCAAAGTTTGGGACGCCTCTGTTTACAAGAACCTCGTTTACAGTACAAGTTCAACATCGCAGAAAGTGAAAAATGGATAAAGAAGTTGTGGTATTTACTTACAAAGCAATATCACTCAGCAATGAAATCTATGTCATCAGGCCCTTAGCAGCACAATGAGTGGATTCAGGTATGATGATTCTAACTGAAATAAGTCACACAGAAAAAGAAACATCATAAGATATCAGTAATACACGGAATGTAAACTTGGCTACACAGGAACTGAATTACAGAACAGAACAGGGTCTCAAATTTAGAAAACCAACTTATGCTTGCTTAAGGGGAAAGGTGAGTTGGGGTGCTGCATAAAACCAGAGATTGAAATGAACACAGATAAAGTTCCTTAAGCCAAATATGGAATAGACAAGAGCTACTCCTTGCTCAACGAAATGGACTCAACACCGCATATTAAATGCCTAAGAATGTACCTGACTAGTAAGTATCTTAAAACCTATGGATTGCTATGTCTCCGAAAGAGAATCAAGCATGTGTACAGGGGCATAAACGCAGCAGTGATAGGATTGGAGAGGTTCGGTGAGCAAATGAAGACCCTTTGAAGTCATATTGCATGGTACCCATTCCACGGGTTTCAACTACCCAGGTTTAAGGTATTCTTCCTTCAGCTAAAACATGCATGTGGAACCTAGAGTCTGATCAACCATGTGATCGGGAGACGTGTTCAAATATGTCTCAGTTTTCGTACCCTGGTACTCGGGTGCAACATTCCAGACGCTTTACTAACACCCTCCCGACTTGGAGAGTCAGTCCCTTTAACCTCCTGTTTGGCCCAGTTTGCAATTTCTGCGGAAGATGAACAGGAATAGCGAGAACCAATGAGAGACTAGCTGGAGGTGTCTGGACGGGCAAATTTAACTCTCATTTCCCACCAGGAAGAGGAATTAACCAAAGGCTCAGCGTGCCGTGCCGGAACCAGATTAGGGCCTGAAGCCATCCTGCGGTGTTGCGGCCAGCTCAAAAGAAAGCGAGTTGAAGAAAGGAGCTCAGGGGCACTGTAATTCACAAACCTGCAGAGTTATAAATGACAGCTATCGTCCAAAAATATACTGAAGTAAGGCTGCCAAGAGGACTTGAAAGCGGGGCAGAATTGCAGGAAACCGATTTCAGGAGGTAGACTGGAATTGCATTGAAAGCATAGGAAAAGAGGCAGAACGTCCACAATGATGCACTTGGCCAAAAAGGGCGTATGCGTTTTTTCCTGAATATATTCAGGAAAAAACGCATACGCCCTTTTTGGCCAACCAAGCAAACTTGCAAAGGAAATGTGCACTACAATGAAGTCTCACTTCCCCCCGGTCAAAAGGGCCATCTGAAAAAAGTGTAAAATCCAGAAAGACAGGACAGGCCATGGAGAACTGGGAGCCTTGTTATGCTGATGGGCGGGATGTAAATTGCCAACAGACACTCGGGAGAAGTGTATGGTGTTTCCTGAAACATCTAAAAAACAAAGCAACAGAGCCTAGGGCACTTCCACTTATGGTCCTATAGCTTAGGGAAATTAAAATCAAAAAGACACAGCCACCCCAAACATTGGGACGCCTCTGTTTACAAGAACCTCGTTTACAGTACAAGTTCAACATCGTAGAAAGTGAAAAATGGATAAAGAAGTTGTGGTATTTACTTACAAAGCAATATCACTCAGCAATGAAATCTATGTCATCAGGCCCTTAGCAGCACAATGAGTGGATTCAGGTATGATGATTCTAACTGAAATAAGTCACACAGAAAAAGAAACATCATAAGATATCAGTAATACACGGAATGTAAACTTGGCTACACAGGAACTGAATTACAGAACAGAACAGGGTCTCAAATTTGGAAAACCAACTTATGCTTGCTTAAGGGGAAAGGTGAGTTGGGGTGCTGCATAAAACCAGAGATTGAAATGAACACAGATAAAGTTCCTTAAGCCAAATATGGAATAGACAAGAGCTACTCCTTGCTCAACGAAATGGACTCAACACCGCATATTAAATGCCTAAGAATGTACCTGACTAGTAAGTATCTTAAAACCTATGGATTGCTATGTCTCCGAAAGAGAATCAAGCATGTGTACAGGGGCATAAACGCAGCAGTGATAGGATTGGAGAGGTTCGGTGAGCAAATGAAGACCCTTTGAAGTCATATTGCATGGTACCCATTCCACGGGTTTCAACTACCCAGGTTTAAGGTATTCTTCCTTCAGCTAAAACATGCATGTGGAACCTAGAGTATGATCAACCATGTGATCGGGAGACGTGTTCAAATATGTCTCAGTTTTCGTACCCTGGTACTCGGGTGCAACATTCCAGATGCTTTACTAACACCCTCCCGACTTGGAGAGTCAGTCCCTTTAACCTCCTGTTTGGCCCAGTTTGCAATTTCTGCGGAAGATGAACAGGAATAGCGAGAACCAATGAGAGACTAGCTGGAGGTGTCTGGACGGGCAAATTTAACTCTCATTTCCCACCAGGAAGAGGAATTAACCAAAGGCTCAGCGTGCCGTGCCGGAACCAGATTAGGGCCTGAAGCCATCCTGTGGTGTTGCAGCCAGCTCAAAAGAAAGCGAGTTGAAGAAAGGAGCTCAGGGGCACTGTAATTCACAAACCTGCAGAGTTATAAATGACAGCTATCGTCCAAAAATATACTGAAGTAAGGCTGCCAAGAGGACTTGAAAGCGGGGCAGAATTGCAGGAAACCGATTTCAGGAGGTAGACTGGAATTGCATTGAAAGCATAGGAAAAGAGGCAGAACGTCCACAATGATGCACTTGGCCAAAAAGGGCGTATGCGTTTTTTCCTGAATATATTCAGGAAAAAACGCATACGCCCTTTTTGGCCAACCAAGCAAACTTGCAAAGGAAATGTGCACTACAATGAAGTCTCACTTCCCCCCGGTCAAAAGGGCCATCTGAAAAAAGTGTAAAATCCAGAAAGACAGGACAGGCCATGGAGAACTGGGAGCCTTGTTATGCTGATGGGCGGGATGTAAATTGCCAACAGACACTCGGGAGAAGTGTATGGTGTTTCCTGAAACATCTAAAAAACAAAGCAACAGAGCCTAGGGCACTTCCACTTATGGTCCTATAGATTAGGGAAATTAAAATCAAAAAGACACAGCCACCCCAAAGTTTGGGACGCCTCTGTTTACAAGAACCTCGTTTACAGTACAAGTTCAACATCGCAGAAAGTGAAAAATGGATAAAGAAGTTGTGGTATTTACTTACAAAGCAATATCACTCAGCAATGAAATCTATGTCATCAGGCCCTTAGCAGCACAATGAGTGGATTCAGGTATGATGATTCTAACTGAAATAAGTCACACAGAAAAAGAAACATCATAAGATATCAGTAATACACGGAATGTAAACTTGGCTACACAGGAACTGAATTACAGAACAGAACAGGGTCTCAAATTTAGAAAACCAACTTATGCTTGCTTAAGGGGAAAGGTGAGTTGGGGTGCTGCATAAAACCAGAGATTGAAATGAACACAGATAAAGTTCCTTAAGCCAAATATGGAATAGACAAGAGCTACTCCTTGCTCAACGAAATGGACTCAACACCGCATATTAAATGCCTAAGAATGTACCTGACTAGTAAGTATCTTAAAACCTATGGATTGCTATGTCTCCGAAAGAGAATCAAGCATGTGTACAGGGGCATAAACGCAGCAGTGATAGGATTGGAGAGGTTCGGTGAGCAAATGAAGACCCTTTGAAGTCATATTGCATGGTACCCATTCCACGGGTTTCAACTACCCAGGTTTAAGGTATTCTTCCTTCAGCTAAAACATGCATGTGGAACCTAGAGTCTGATCAACCATGTGATCGGGAGACGTGTTCAAATATGTCTCAGTTTTCGTACCCTGGTACTCGGGTGCAACATTCCAGACGCTTTACTAACACCCTCCCGACTTGGAGAGTCAGTCCCTTTAACCTCCTGTTTGGCCCAGTTTGCAATTTCTGCGGAAGATGAACAGGAATAGCGAGAACCAATGAGAGACTAGCTGGAGGTGTCTGGACGGGCAAATTTAACTCTCATTTCCCACCAGGAAGAGGAATTAACCAAAGGCTCAGCGTGCCGTGCCGGAACCAGATTAGGGCCTGAAGCCATCCTGCGGTGTTGCGGCCAGCTCAAAAGAAAGCGAGTTGAAGAAAGGAGCTCAGGGGCACTGTAATTCACAAACCTGCAGAGTTATAAATGACAGCTATCGTCCAAAAATATACTGAAGTAAGGCTGCCAAGAGGACTTGAAAGCGGGGCAGAATTGCAGGAAACCGATTTCAGGAGGTAGACTGGAATTGCATTGAAAGCATAGGAAAAGAGGCAGAACGTCCACAATGATGCACTTGGCCAAAAAGGGCGTATGCGTTTTTTCCTGAATATATTCAGGAAAAAACGCATACGCCCTTTTTGGCCAACCAAGCAAACTTGCAAAGGAAATGTGCACTACAATGAAGTCTCACTTCCCCCCGGTCAAAAGGGCCATCTGAAAAAAGTGTAAAATCCAGAAAGACAGGACAGGCCATGGAGAACTGGGAGCCTTGTTATGCTGATGGGCGGGATGTAAATTGCCAACAGACACTCGGGAGAAGTGTATGGTGTTTCCTGAAACATCTAAAAAACAAAGCAACAGAGCCTAGGGCACTTCCACTTATGGTCCTATAGCTTAGGGAAATTAAAATCAAAAAGACACAGCCACCCCAAAGTTTGGGACGCCTCTGTTTACAAGAACCTCGTTTACAGTACAAGTTCAACATCGTAGAAAGTGAAAAATGGATAAAGAAGTTGTGGTATTTACTTACAAAGCAATATCACTCAGCAATGAAATCTATGTCATCAGGCCCTTAGCAGCACAATGAGTGGATTCAGGTATGATGATTCTAACTGAAATAAGTCACACAGAAAAAGAAACATCATAAGATATCAGTAATACACGGAATGTAAACTTGGCTACACAGGAACTGAATTACAGAACAGAACAGGGTCTCAAATTTAGAAAACCAACTTATGCTTGCTTAAGGGTAAAGGTGAGTTGGGGTGCTGCATAAAACCAGAGATTGAAATGAACACAGATAAAGTTCCTTAAGCCAAATATGGAATAGACAAGAGCTACTCCTTGCTCAACGAAATGGACTCAACACCGCATATTAAATGCCTAAGAATGTACCTGACTAGTAAGTATCTTAAAACCTATGGATTGCTATGTCTCCGAAAGAGAATCAAGCATGTGTACAGGGGCATAAACGCAGCAGTGATAGGATTGGAGAGGTTCGGTGAGCAAATGAAGACCCTTTGAAGTCATATTGCATGGTACCCATTCCACGGGTTTCAACTACCCAGGTTTAAGGTATTCTTCCTTCAGCTAAAACATGCATGTGGAACCTAGAGTCTGATCAACCATGTGATCGGGAGACGTGTTCAAATATGTCTCAGTTTTCGTACCCTGGTACTCGGGTGCAACATTCCAGACGCTTTACTAACACCCTCCCGACTTGGAGAGTCAGTCCCTTTAACCTCCTGTTTGGCCCAGTTTGCAATTTCTGCGGAAGATGAACAGGAATAGCGAGAACCAATGAGAGACTAGCTGGAGGTGTCTGGACGGGCAAATTTAACTCTCATTTCCCACCAGGAAGAGGAATTAACCAAAGGCTCAGCGTGCCGTGCCGGAACCAGATTAGGGCCTGAAGCCATCCTGCGGTGTTGCGGCCAGCTCAAAAGAAAGCGAGTTGAAGAAAGGAGCTCAGGGGCACTGTAATTCACAAACCTGCAGAGTTATAAATGACAGCTATCGTCCAAAAATATACTGAAGTAAGGCTGCCAAGAGGACTTGAAAGCGGGGCAGAATTGCAGGAAACCGATTTCAGGAGGTAGACTGGAATTGCATTGAAAGCATAGGAAAAGAGGCAGAACGTCCACAATGATGCACTTGGCCAAAAAGGGCGTATGCGTTTTTTCCTGAATATATTCAGGAAAAAACGCATACGCCCTTTTTGGCCAACCAAGCAAGCTTGCAAAGGAAATCTGCAATACAATGAAGTCTCACTTCCCCCCGGTCAAAAGGGCCATCTGAAAAAAGTGTAAAATCCAGAAAGGCAGGACAGGCCATGGAGAACTGGGAGCCTTGTTATGCTGATGGGCGGGATGTAAATTGCCAACAGACACTCGGGAGAAGTGTATGGTGTTTCCTGAAACATCTAAAAAACAAAGCAACAGAGCCTAGGGCACTTCCACTTATGGTCCTATAGCTTAGGGAAATTAAAATCAAAAAGACACAGCCACCCCAAAGTTTGGGACGCCTCTGTTTACAAGAACCTCGTTTACAGTACAAGTTCAACATCGCAGAAAGTGAAAAATGGATAAAGAAGTTGTGGTATTTACTTACAAAGCAATATCACTCAGCAATGAAATCTATGTCATCAGGCCCTTAGCAGCACAATGAGTGGATTCAGGTATGATGATTCTAACTGAAATAAGTCACACAGAAAAAGAAACATCATAAGATATCAGTAATACACGGAATGTAAACTTGGCTACACCAGAACTGAATTACAGAACAGAACAGGGTCTCAAATTTAGAAAACCAACTTATGCTTGCTTAAGGGGAAAGGTGAGTTGGGGTGCTGCATAAAACCAGAGATTGAAATGAACACAGATAAAGTTCCTTAAGCCAAATATGGAATAGACAAGAGCTACTCCTTGCTCAACGAAATGGACTCAACACCGCATATTAAATGCCTAAGAATGTACCTGACTAGTAAGTATCTTAAAACCTATGGATTGTTATGTCTCCGAAAGAGAATCAAGCATGTGTACAGGGGCATAAACGCAGCAGTGATAGGATTGGAGAGGTTCGGTGAGCAAATGAAGACCCTTTGAAGTCATATTGCATGGTACCCATTCCACGGGTTTCAACTACCCAGGTTTAAGGTATTCTTCCTTCAGCTAAAACATGCATGTGGAACCTAAAGTATGATCAACCATGTGATCGGGAGACGTGTTCAAATATGTCTCAGTTTTCGTACCCTGGTACTCGGGTGCAACATTCCAGACGCTTTACTAACACCCTCCCGACTTGGAGAGTCAGTCCCTTTAACCTCCTGTTTGGCCCAGTTTGCAATTTCTGCGGAAGATGAACAGGAATAGCGAGAACCAATGAGAGACTAGCTGGAGGTGTCTGGACGGGCAAATTTAACTCTCATTTCCCACCAGGAAGAGGAATTAACCAAAGGCTCAGCGTGCCGTGCCGGAACCAGATTAGGGCCTGAAGCCATCCTGCGGTGTTGCGGCCAGCTCAAAAGAAAGCGAGTTGAAGAAAGGAGCTCAGGGGCACTGTAATTCACAAACCTGCAGAGTTATAAATGACAGCTATCGTCCAAAAATATACTGAAGTAAGGCTGCCAAGAGGACTTGAAAGCGGGGCAGAATTGCAGGAAACCGATTTCAGGAGGTAGACTGGAATTGCATTGAAAGCATAGGAAAAGAGGCAGAACGTCCACAATGATGCACTTGGCCAAAAAGGGCGTATGCGTTTTTTCCTGAATATATTCAGGAAAAAACGCATACGCCCTTTTTGGCCAACCAAGCAAACTTGCAAAGGAAATGTGCACTACAATGAAGTCTCACTTCCCCCCGGTCAAAAGGGCCATCTGAAAAAAGTGTAAAATCCAGAAAGACAGGACAGGCCATGGAGAACTGGGAGCCTTGTTATGCTGATGGGCGGGATGTAAATTGCCAACAGACACTCGGGAGAAGTGTATGGTGTTTCCTGAAACATCTAAAAAACAAAGCAACAGAGCCTAGGGCACTTCCACTTATGGTCCTATAGCTTAGGGAAATTAAAATCAAAAAGACACAGCCACCCCAAAGTTTGGGACGCCTCTGTTTACAAGAACCTCGTTTACAGTACAAGTTCAACATCGCAGAAAGTGAAAAATGGATAAAGAAGTTGTGGTATTTACTTACAAAGCAATATCACTCAGCAATGAAATCTATGTCATCAGGCCCTTAGCAGCACAATGAGTGGATTCAGGTATGATGATTCTAACTGAAATAAGTCACACAGAAAAAGAAACATCATAAGATATCAGTAATACACGGAATGTAAACTTGGCTACACAGGAACTGAATTACAGAACAGAACAGGGTCTCAAATTTAGAAAACCAACTTATGCTTGCTTAAGGGTAAAGGTGAGTTGGGGTGCTGCATAAAACCAGAGATTGAAATGAACACAGATAAAGTTCCTTAAGCCAAATATGGAATAGACAAGAGCTACTCCTTGCTCAACGAAATGGACTCAACACCGCATATTAAATGCCTAAGAATGTACCTGACTAGTAAGTATCTTAAAACCTATGGATTGCTATGTCTCCGAAAGAGAATCAAGCATGTGTACAGGGGCATAAACGCAGCAGTGATAGGATTGGAGAGGTTCGGTGAGCAAATGAAGACCCTTTGAAGTCATATTGCATGGTACCCATTCCACGGGTTTCAACTACCCAGGTTTAAGGTATTCTTCCTTCAGCTAAAACATGCATGTGGAACCTAGAGTCTGATCAACCATGTGATCGGGAGACGTGTTCAAATATGTCTCAGTTTTCGTACCCTGGTACTCGGGTGCAACATTCCAGACGCTTTACTAACACCCTCCCGACTTGGAGAGTCAGTCCCTTTAACCTCCTGTTTGGCCCAGTTTGCAATTTCTGCGGAAGATGAACAGGAATAGCGAGAACCAATGAGAGACTAGCTGGAGGTGTCTGGACGGGCAAATTTAACTCTCATTTCCCACCAGGAAGAGGAATTAACCAAAGGCTCAGCGTGCCGTGCCGGAACCAGATTAGGGCCTGAAGCCATCCTGCGGTGTTGCGGCCAGCTCAAAAGAAAGCGAGTTGAAGAAAGGAGCTCAGGGGCACTGTAATTCACAAACCTGCAGAGTTATAAATGACAGCTATCGTCCAAAAATATACTGAAGTAAGGCTGCCAAGAGGACTTGAAAGCGGGGCAGAATTGCAGGAAACCGATTTCAGGAGGTAGACTGGAATTGCATTGAAAGCATAGGAAAAGAGGCAGAACGTCCACAATGATGCACTTGGCCAAAAAGGGCGTATGCGTTTTTTCCTGAATATATTCAGGAAAAAACGCATACGCCCTTTTTGGCCAACCAAGCAAGCTTGCAAAGGAAATCTGCACTACAATGAAGTCTCACTTCCCCCCGGTCAAAAGGGCCATCTGAAAAAAGTGTAAAATCCAGAAAGGCAGGACAGGCCATGGAGAACTGGGAGCCTTGTTATGCTGATGGGCGGGATGTAAATTGCCAACAGACACTCGGGAGAAGTGTATGGTGTTTCCTGAAACATCTAAAAAACAAAGCAACAGAGCCTAGGGCACTTCCACTTATGGTCCTATAGCTTAGGGAAATTAAAATCAAAAAGACACAGCCACCCCAAAGTTTGGGACGCCTCTGTTTACAAGAACCTCGTTTACAGTACAAGTTCAACATCGCAGAAAGTGAAAAATGGATAAAGAAGTTGTGGTATTTACTTACAAAGCAATATCACTCAGCAATGAAATCTATGTCATCAGGCCCTTAGCAGCACAATGAGTGGATTCAGGTATGATGATTCTAACTGAAATAAGTCACACAGAAAAAGAAACATCATAAGATATCAGTAATACACGGAATGTAAACTTGGCTACACCAGAACTGAATTACAGAACAGAACAGGGTCTCAAATTTAGAAAACCAACTTATGCTTGCTTAAGGGGAAAGGTGAGTTGGGGTGCTGCATAAAACCAGAGATTGAAATGAACACAGATAAAGTTCCTTAAGCCAAATATGGAATAGACAAGAGCTACTCCTTGCTCAACGAAATGGACTCAACACCGCATATTAAATGCCTAAGAATGTACCTGACTAGTAAGTATCTTAAAACCTATGGATTGTTATGTCTCCGAAAGAGAATCAAGCATGTGTACAGGGGCATAAACGCAGCAGTGATAGGATTGGAGAGGTTCGGTGAGCAAATGAAGACCCTTTGAAGTCATATTGCATGGTACCCATTCCACGGGTTTCAACTACCCAGGTTTAAGGTATTCTTCCTTCAGCTAAAACATGCATGTGGAACCTAAAGTATGATCAACCATGTGATCGGGAGACGTGTTCAAATATGTCTCAGTTTTCGTACCCTGGTACTCGGGTGCAACATTCCAGACGCTTTACTAACACCCTCCCGACTTGGAGAGTCAGTCCCTTTAACCTCCTGTTTGGCCCAGTTTGCAATTTCTGCGAAAGATGAACAGGAATAGCGAGAACCAATGAGAGACTAGCTGGAGGTGTCTGGACGGGCAAATTTAACTCTCATTTCCCACCAGGAAGAGGAATTAACCAAAGGCTCAGCGTGCCGTGCCGGAACCAGATTAGGGCCTGAAGCCATCCTGCGGTGTTGCGGCCAGGTCACAAGAAAGCGAGTTGAAGAAAGGAGCTCAGGGGCACTGTAATTCACAAACCTGCAGAGTTATAAATGACAGCTATCGTCCAAAAATATACTGAAGTAAGGCTGCCAAGAGGACTTGAAAGCGGGGCAGAATTGCAGGAAACCGATTTCAGGAGGTAGACTGGAATTGCATTGAAAGCATAGGAAAAGAGGCAGAACGTCCACAATGATGCACTTGGCCAAAAAGGGCGTATGCGTTTTTTCCTGAATATATTCAGGAAAAAACGCATATGCCCTTTTTGGCCAACCAAGCAAGCTTGCAAAGGAAATCTGCACTACAATGAAGTCTCACTTCCCCCCGGTCAAAAGGGCCATCTGAAAAAAGTGTAAAATCCAGAAAGACAGGACAGGCCATGGAGAACTGGGAGCCTTGTTATGCTGATGGGCGGGATGTAAATTGCCAACAGACACTCGGGAGAAGTGTATGGTGTTTCCTGAAACATCTAAAAAACAAAGCAACAGAGCCTAGGGCACTTCCACTTATGGTCCTATAGCTTAGGGAAATTAAAATCAAAAAGACACAGCCACCCCAAAGTTTGGGACGCCTCTGTTTACAAGAACCTCGTTTACAGTACAAGTTCAACATCGCAGAAAGTGAAAAATGGATAAAGAAGTTGTGGTATTTACTTACAAAGCAATATCACTCAGCAATGAAATCTATGTCATCAGGCCCTTAGCAGCACAATGAGTGGATTCAGGTATGATGATTCTAACTGAAATAAGTCACACAGAAAAAGAAACATCATAAGATATCAGTAATACACGGAATGTAAACTTGGCTACACAGGAACTGAATTACAGAACAGAACAGGGTCTCAAATTTAGAAAACCAACTTATGCTTGCTTAAGGGTAAAGGTGAGTTGGGGTGCTGCATAAAACCAGAGATTGAAATGAACACAGATAAAGTTCCTTAAGCCAAATATGGAATAGACAAGAGCTACTCCTTGCTCAACGAAATGGACTAAACACCCCATATTAAATGCCTAAGAATGTACCTGACTAGTAAGTATCTTAAAACCTATGGATTGCTATGTCTCCGAAAGAGAATCAAGCATGTGTACAGGGGCATAAACGCAGCAGTGATAGGATTGGAGAGGTTCGGTGAGCAAATGAAGACCCTTTGAAGTCATATTGCATGGTACCCATTCCACGGGTTTCAACTACCCAGGTTTAAGGTATTCTTCCTTCAGCTAAAACATGCATGTGGAACCTAGAGTATGATCAACCATGTGATCGGGAGACGTGTTCAAATATGTCTCAGTTTTCGTACCCTGGTACTCGGGTGCAACATTCCAGACGCTTTACTAACACCCTCCCGACTTGGAGAGTCAGTCCCTTTAACCTCCTGTTTGGCCCAGTTTGCAATTTCTGCGGAAGATGAACAGAAATAGGGAGAACCAATGAGAGACTAGCTGGAGGTGTCTGGACGGGCAAATTTAACTCTCATTTCCCACCAGGAAGAGGAAATAACCAAAGGCTCAGCATGCCGTGCCGGAACCAGATTAGGGCCTGAAGCCATCCTGCGGTGTTGCGGCCAGCTCAAAAGAAAGCGAGTTGAAGAAAGGAGCTCAGGGGCACTGTAATTCACAAACCTGCAGAGTTATAAATGACAGCTATCGTCCAAAAATATACTGAAGTAAGGCTGCCAAGAGGACTTGAAAGCGGGGCAGAATTGCAGGAAACCGATTTCAGGAGGTAGACTGGAATTGCATTGAAAGCATAGGAAAAGAGGCAGAACGTCCACAATGATGCACTTGGCCAAAAAGGGCGTATGCGTTTTTTCCTGAATATATTCAGGAAAAAACGCATACGCCCTTTTTGGCCAACCAAGCAAGCTTGCAAAGGAAATCTGCACTACAATGAAGTCTCACTTCCCCCCGGTCAAAAGGGCCATCTGAAAAAAGTGTAAAATCCAGAAAGGCAGGACAGGCCATGGAGAACTGGGAGCCTTGTTATGCTGATGGGCGGGATGTAAATTGCCAACAGACACTCGGGAGAAGTGTATGGTGTTTCCTGAAACATCTAAAAAACAAAGCAACAGAGCCTAGGGCACTTCCACTTATGGTCCTATAGCTTAGGGAAATTAAAATCAAAAAGACACAGCCACCCCAAAGTTTGGGACGCCTCTGTTTACAAGAACCTCGTTTACAGTACAAGTTCAACATCGCAGAAAGTGAAAAATGGATAAAGAAGTTGTGGTATTTACTTACAAAGCAATATCACTCAGCAATGAAATCTATGTCATCAGGCCCTTAGCAGCACAATGAGTGGATTCAGGTATGATGATTCTAACTGAAATAAGTCACACAGAAAAAGAAACATCATAAGATATCAGTAATACACGGAATGTAAACTTGGCTACACAGGAACTGAATTACAGAACAGAACAGGGTCTCAAATTTGGAAAACCAACTTATGCTTGCTTAAGGGGAAAGGTGAGTTGGGGTGCTGCATAAAACCAGAGATTGAAATGAACACAGATAAAGTTCCTTAAGCCAAATATGGAATAGACAAGAGCTACTCCTTGCTCAACGAAATGGACTCAACACCGCATATTAAATGCCTAAGAATGTACCTGACTAGTAAGTATCTTAAAACCTATGGATTGCTATGTCTCCGAAAGAGAATCAAGCATGTGTACAGGGGCATAAACGCAGCAGTGATAGGATTGGAGAGGTTCGGTGAGCAAATGAAGACCCTTTGAAGTCATATTGCATGGTACCCATTCCACGGGTTTCAACTACCCAGGTTTAAGGTATTCTTCCTTCAGCTAAAACATGCATGTGGAACCTAGAGTATGATCAACCATGTGATCGGGAGACGTGTTCAAATATGTCTCAGTTTTCGTACCCTGGTACTCGGGTGCAACATTCCAGACGCTTTACTAACACCCTCCCGACTTGGAGAGTCAGTCCCTTTAACCTCCTGTTTGGCCCAGTTTGCAATTTCTGCGGAAGATGAACAGGAATAGCGAGAACCAATGAGAGACTAGCTGGAGGTGTCTGGACGGGCAAATTTAACTCTCATTTCCCACCAGGAAGAGGAATTAACCAAAGGCTCAGCGTGCCGTGCCGGAACCAGATTAGGGCCTGAAGCCATCCTGCGGTGTTGCGGCCAGCTCAAAAGAAAGCGAGTTGAAGAAAGGAGCTCAGGGGCACTGTAATTCACAAACCTGCAGAGTTATAAATGACAGCTATCGTCCAAAAATATACTGAAGTAAGGCTGCCAAGAGGACTTGAAAGCGGGGCAGAATTGCAGGAAACCGATTTCAGGAGGTAGACTGGAATTGCATTGAAAGCATAGGAAAAGAGGCAGAACGTCCACAATGATGCACTTGGCCAAAAAGGGCGTATGCGTTTTTTCCTGAATATATTCAGGAAAAAACGCATACGCCCTTTTTGGCCAACCAAGCAAACTTGCAAAGGAAATGTGCACTACAATGAAGTCTCACTTCCCCCCGGTCAAAAGGGCCATCTGAAAAAAGTGTAAAATCCAGAAAGACAGGACAGGCCATGGAGAACTGGGAGCCTTGTTATGCTGATGGGCGGGATGTAAATTGCCAACAGACACTCGGGAGAAGTGTATGGTGTTTCCTGAAACATCTAAAAAACAAAGCAACAGAGCCTAGGGCACTTCCACTTATGGTCCTATAGCTTAGGGAAATTAAAATCAAAAAGACACAGCCACCCCAAAGTTTGGGACGCCTCTGTTTACAAGAACCTCGTTTACAGTACAAGTTCAACATCGCAGAAAGTGAAAAATGGATAAAGAAGTTGTGGTATTTACTTACAAAGCAATATCACTCAGCAATGAAATCTATGTCATCAGGCCCTTAGCAGCACAATGAGTGGATTCAGGTATGATGATTCTAACTGAAATAAGTCACACAGAAAAAGAAACATCATAAGATATCAGTAATACACGGAATGTAAACTTGGCTACACAGGAACTGAATTACAGAACAGAACAGGGTCTCAAATTTAGAAAACCAACTTATGCTTGCTTAAGGGTAAAGGTGAGTTGGGGTGCTGCATAAAACCAGAGATTGAAATGAACACAGATAAAGTTCCTTAAGCCAAATATGGAATAGACAAGAGCTACTCCTTGCTCAACGAAATGGACTCAACACCGCATATTAAATGCCTAAGAATGTACCTGACTAGTAAGTATCTTAAAACCTATGGATTGCTATGTCTCCGAAAGAGAATCAAGCATGTGTACAGGGGCATAAACGCAGCAGTGATAGGATTGGAGAGGTTCGGTGAGCAAATGAAGACCCTTTGAAGTCATATTGCATGGTACCCATTCCACGGGTTTCAACTACCCAGGTTTAAGGTATTCTTCCTTCAGCTAAAACATGCATGTGGAACCTAGAGTCTGATCAACCATGTGATCGGGAGACGTGTTCAAATATGTCTCAGTTTTCGTACCCTGGTACTCGGGTGCAACATTCCAGACGCTTTACTAACACCCTCCCGACTTGGAGAGTCAGTCCCTTTAACCTCCTGTTTGGCCCAGTTTGCAATTTCTGCGGAAGATGAACAGGAATAGCGAGAACCAATGAGAGACTAGCTGGAGGTGTCTGGACGGGCAAATTTAACTCTCATTTCCCACCAGGAAGAGGAATTAACCAAAGGCTCAGCGTGCCGTGCCGGAACCAGATTAGGGCCTGAAGCCATCCTGCGGTGTTGCGGCCAGCTCAAAAGAAAGCGAGTTGAAGAAAGGAGCTCAGGGGCACTGTAATTCACAAACCTGCAGAGTTATAAATGACAGCTATCGTCCAAAAATATACTGAAGTAAGGCTGCCAAGAGGACTTGAAAGCGGGGCAGAATTGCAGGAAACCGATTTCAGGAGGTAGACTGGAATTGCATTGAAAGCATAGGAAAAGAGGCAGAACGTCCACAATGATGCACTTGGCCAAAAAGGGCGTATGCGTTTTTTCCTGAATATATTCAGGAAAAAACGCATACGCCCTTTTTGGCCAACCAAGCAAGCTTGCAAAGGAAATCTGCACTACAATGAAGTCTCACTTCCCCCCGGTCAAAAGGGCCATCTGAAAAAAGTGTAAAATCCAGAAAGGCAGGACAGGCCATGGAGAACTGGGAGCCTTGTTATGCTGATGGGCGGGATGTAAATTGCCAACAGACACTCGGGAGAAGTGTATGGTGTTTCCTGAAACATCTAAAAAACAAAGCAACAGAGCCTAGGGCACTTCCACTTATGGTCCTATAGCTTAGGGAAATTAAAATCAAAAAGACACAGCCACCCCAAAGTTTGGGACGCCTCTGTTTACAAGAACCTCGTTTACAGTACAAGTTCAACATCGCAGAAAGTGAAAAATGGATAAAGAAGTTGTGGTATTTACTTACAAAGCAATATCACTCAGCAATGAAATCTATGTCATCAGGCCCTTAGCAGCACAATGAGTGGATTCAGGTATGATGATTCTAACTGAAATAAGTCACACAGAAAAAGAAACATCATAAGATATCAGTAATACACGGAATGTAAACTTGGCTACACCAGAACTGAATTACAGAACAGAACAGGGTCTCAAATTTAGAAAACCAACTTATGCTTGCTTAAGGGGAAAGGTGAGTTGGGGTGCTGCATAAAACCAGAGATTGAAATGAACACAGATAAAGTTCCTTAAGCCAAATATGGAATAGACAAGAGCTACTCCTTGCTCAACGAAATGGACTCAACACCGCATATTAAATGCCTAAGAATGTACCTGACTAGTAAGTATCTTAAAACCTATGGATTGTTATGTCTCCGAAAGAGAATCAAGCATGTGTACAGGGGCATAAACGCAGCAGTGATAGGATTGGAGAGGTTCGGTGAGCAAATGAAGACCCTTTGAAGTCATATTGCATGGTACCCATTCCACGGGTTTCAACTACCCAGGTTTAAGGTATTCTTCCTTCAGCTAAAACATGCATGTGGAACCTAAAGTATGATCAACCATGTGATCGGGAGACGTGTTCAAATATGTCTCAGTTTTCGTACCCTGGTACTCGGGTGCAACATTCCAGACGCTTTACTAACACCCTCCCGACTTGGAGAGTCAGTCCCTTTAACCTCCTGTTTGGCCCAGTTTGCAATTTCTGCGGAAGATGAACAGGAATAGCGAGAACCAATGAGAGACTAGCTGGAGGTGTCTGGACGGGCAAATTTAACTCTCATTTCCCACCAGGAAGAGGAATTAACCAAAGGCTCAGCGTGCCGTGCCGGAACCAGATTAGGGCCTGAAGCCATCCTGCGGTGTTGCGGCCAGCTCAAAAGAAAGCGAGTTGAAGAAAGGAGCTCAGGGGCACTGTAATTCACAAACCTGCAGAGTTATAAATGACAGCTATCGTCCAAAAATATACTGAAGTAAGGCTGCCAAGAGGACTTGAAAGCGGGGCAGAATTGCAGGAAACCGATTTCAGGAGGTAGACTGGAATTGCATTGAAAGCATAGGAAAAGAGGCAGAACGTCCACAATGATGCACTTGGCCAAAAAGGGCGTATGCGTTTTTTCCTGAATATATTCAGGAAAAAACGCATACGCCCTTTTTGGCCAACCAAGCAAACTTGCAAAGGAAATGTGCACTACAATGAAGTCTCACTTCCCCCCGGTCAAAAGGGCCATCTGAAAAAAGTGTAAAATCCAGAAAGACAGGACAGGCCATGGAGAACTGGGAGCCTTGTTATGCTGATGGGCGGGATGTAAATTGCCAACAGACACTCGGGAGAAGTGTATGGTGTTTCCTGAAACATCTAAAAAACAAAGCAACAGAGCCTAGGGCACTTCCACTTATGGTCCTATAGCTTAGGGAAATTAAAATCAAAAAGACACAGCCACCCCAAACATTGGGACGCCTCTGTTTACAAGAACCTCGTTTACAGTACAAGTTCAACATCGTAGAAAGTGAAAAATGGATAAAGAAGTTGTGGTATTTACTTACAAAGCAATATCACTCAGCAATGAAATCTATGTCATCAGGCCCTTAGCAGCACAATGAGTGGATTCAGGTATGATGATTCTAACTGAAATAAGTCACACAGAAAAAGAAACATCATAAGATATCAGTAATACACGGAATGTAAACTTGGCTACACAGGAACTGAATTACAGAACAGAACAGGGTCTCAAATTTGGAAAACCAACTTATGCTTGCTTAAGGGGAAAGGTGAGTTGGGGTGCTGCATAAAACCAGAGATTGAAATGAACACAGATAAAGTTCCTTAAGCCAAATATGGAATAGACAAGAGCTACTCCTTGCTCAACGAAATGGACTCAACACCGCATATTAAATGCCTAAGAATGTACCTGACTAGTAAGTATCTTAAAACCTATGGATTGCTATGTCTCCGAAAGAGAATCAAGCATGTGTACAGGGGCATAAACGCAGCAGTGATAGGATTGGAGAGGTTCGGTGAGCAAATGAAGACCCTTTGAAGTCATATTGCATGGTACCCATTCCACGGGTTTCAACTACCCAGGTTTAAGGTATTCTTCCTTCAGCTAAAACATGCATGTGGAACCTAGAGTATGATCAACCATGTGATCGGGAGACGTGTTCAAATATGTCTCAGTTTTCGTACCCTGGTACTCGGGTGCAACATTCCAGATGCTTTACTAACACCCTCCCGACTTGGAGAGTCAGTCCCTTTAACCTCCTGTTTGGCCCAGTTTGCAATTTCTGCGGAAGATGAACAGGAATAGCGAGAACCAATGAGAGACTAGCTGGAGGTGTCTGGACGGGCAAATTTAACTCTCATTTCCCACCAGGAAGAGGAATTAACCAAAGGCTCAGCGTGCCGTGCCGGAACCAGATTAGGGCCTGAAGCCATCCTGTGGTGTTGCAGCCAGCTCAAAAGAAAGCGAGTTGAAGAAAGGAGCTCAGGGGCACTGTAATTCACAAACCTGCAGAGTTATAAATGACAGCTATCGTCCAAAAATATACTGAAGTAAGGCTGCCAAGAGGACTTGAAAGCGGGGCAGAATTGCAGGAAACCGATTTCAGGAGGTAGACTGGAATTGCATTGAAAGCATAGGAAAAGAGGCAGAACGTCCACAATGATGCACTTGGCCAAAAAGGGCGTATGCGTTTTTTCCTGAATATATTCAGGAAAAAACGCATACGCCCTTTTTGGCCAACCAAGCAAACTTGCAAAGGAAATGTGCACTACAATGAAGTCTCACTTCCCCCCGGTCAAAAGGGCCATCTGAAAAAAGTGTAAAATCCAGAAAGACAGGACAGGCCATGGAGAACTGGGAGCCTTGTTATGCTGATGGGCGGGATGTAAATTGCCAACAGACACTCGGGAGAAGTGTATGGTGTTTCCTGAAACATCTAAAAAACAAAGCAACAGAGCCTAGGGCACTTCCACTTATGGTCCTATAGCTTAGGGAAATTAAAATCAAAAAGACACAGCCACCCCAAAGTTTGGGACGCCTCTGTTTACAAGAACCTCGTTTACAGTACAAGTTCAACATCGCAGAAAGTGAAAAATGGATAAAGAAGTTGTGGTATTTACTTACAAAGCAATATCACTCAGCAATGAAATCTATGTCATCAGGCCCTTAGCAGCACAATGAGTGGATTCAGGTATGATGATTCTAACTGAAATAAGTCACACAGAAAAAGAAACATCATAAGATATCAGTAATACACGGAATGTAAACTTGGCTACACAGGAACTGAATTACAGAACAGAACAGGGTCTCAAATTTAGAAAACCAACTTATGCTTGCTTAAGGGGAAAGGTGAGTTGGGGTGCTGCATAAAACCAGAGATTGAAATGAACACAGATAAAGTTCCTTAAGCCAAATATGGAATAGACAAGAGCTACTCCTTGCTCAACGAAATGGACTCAACACCGCATATTAAATGCCTAAGAATGTACCTGACTAGTAAGTATCTTAAAACCTATGGATTGCTATGTCTCCGAAAGAGAATCAAGCATGTGTACAGGGGCATAAACGCAGCAGTGATAGGATTGGAGAGGTTCGGTGAGCAAATGAAGACCCTTTGAAGTCATATTGCATGGTACCCATTCCACGGGTTTCAACTACCCAGGTTTAAGGTATTCTTCCTTCAGCTAAAACATGCATGTGGAACCTAGAGTCTGATCAACCATGTGATCGGGAGACGTGTTCAAATATGTCTCAGTTTTCGTACCCTGGTACTCGGGTGCAACATTCCAGACGCTTTACTAACACCCTCCCGACTTGGAGAGTCAGTCCCTTTAACCTCCTGTTTGGCCCAGTTTGCAATTTCTGCGGAAGATGAACAGGAATAGCGAGAACCAATGAGAGACTAGCTGGAGGTGTCTGGACGGGCAAATTTAACTCTCATTTCCCACCAGGAAGAGGAATTAACCAAAGGCTCAGCGTGCCGTGCCGGAACCAGATTAGGGCCTGAAGCCATCCTGCGGTGTTGCGGCCAGCTCAAAAGAAAGCGAGTTGAAGAAAGGAGCTCAGGGGCACTGTAATTCACAAACCTGCAGAGTTATAAATGACAGCTATCGTCCAAAAATATACTGAAGTAAGGCTGCCAAGAGGACTTGAAAGCGGGGCAGAATTGCAGGAAACCGATTTCAGGAGGTAGACTGGAATTGCATTGAAAGCATAGGAAAAGAGGCAGAACGTCCACAATGATGCACTTGGCCAAAAAGGGCGTATGCGTTTTTTCCTGAATATATTCAGGAAAAAACGCATACGCCCTTTTTGGCCAACCAAGCAAACTTGCAAAGGAAATGTGCACTACAATGAAGTCTCACTTCCCCCCGGTCAAAAGGGCCATCTGAAAAAAGTGTAAAATCCAGAAAGACAGGACAGGCCATGGAGAACTGGGAGCCTTGTTATGCTGATGGGCGGGATGTAAATTGCCAACAGACACTCGGGAGAAGTGTATGGTGTTTCCTGAAACATCTAAAAAACAAAGCAACAGAGCCTAGGGCACTTCCACTTATGGTCCTATAGCTTAGGGAAATTAAAATCAAAAAGACACAGCCACCCCAAAGTTTGGGACGCCTCTGTTTACAAGAACCTCGTTTACAGTACAAGTTCAACATCGCAGAAAGTGAAAAATGGATAAAGAAGTTGTGGTATTTACTTACAAAGCAATATCACTCAGCAATGAAATCTATGTCATCAAGCCCTTAGCAGCACAATGAGTGGATTCAGGTATGATGATTCTAACTGAAATAAGTCACACAGAAAAAGAAACATCATAAGATATCAGTAATACACGGAATGTAAACTTGGCTACACAGGAACTGAATTACAGAACAGAACAGGGTCTCAAATTTAGAAAACCAACTTATGCTTGCTTAAGGGTAAAGGTGAGTTGGGGTGCTGCATAAAACCAGAGATTGAAATGAACACAGATAAAGTTCCTTAAGCCAAATATGGAATAGACAAGAGCTACTCCTTGCTCAACGAAATGGACTCAACACCGCATATTAAATGCCTAAGAATGTACCTGACTAGTAAGTATCTTAAAACCTATGGATTGCTATGTCTCCGAAAGAGAATCAAGCATGTGTACAGGGGCATAAACGCAGCAGTGATAGGATTGGAGAGGTTCGGTGAGCAAATGAAGACCCTTTGAAGTCATATTGCATGGTACCCATTCCACGGGTTTCAACTACCCAGGTTTAAGGTATTCTTCCTTCAGCTAAAACATGCATGTGGAACCTAGAGTCTGATCAACCATGTGATCGGGAGACGTGTTCAAATATGTCTCAGTTTTCGTACCCTGGTACTCGGGTGCAACATTCCAGACGCTTTACTAACACCCTCCCGACTTGGAGAGTCAGTCCCTTTAACCTCCTGTTTGGCCCAGTTTGCAATTTCTGCGGAAGATGAACAGGAATAGCGAGAACCAATGAGAGACTAGCTGGAGGTGTCTGGACGGGCAAATTTAACTCTCATTTCCCACCAGGAAGAGGAATTAACCAAAGGCTCAGCGTGCCGTGCCGGAACCAGATTAGGGCCTGAAGCCATCCTGCGGTGTTGCGGCCAGCTCAAAAGAAAGCGAGTTGAAGAAAGGAGCTCAGGGGCACTGTAATTCACAAACCTGCAGAGTTATAAATGACAGCTATCGTCCAAAAATATACTGAAGTAAGGCTGCCAAGAGGACTTGAAAGCGGGGCAGAATTGCAGGAAACCGATTTCAGGAGGTAGACTGGAATTGCATTGAAAGCATAGGAAAAGAGGCAGAACGTCCACAATGATGCACTTGGCCAAAAAGGGCGTATGCGTTTTTTCCTGAATATATTCAGGAAAAAACGCATACGCCCTTTTTGGCCAACCAAGCAAGCTTGCAAAGGAAATCTGCACTACAATGAAGTCTCACTTCCCCCCGGTCAAAAGGGCCATCTGAAAAAAGTGTAAAATCCAGAAAGGCAGGACAGGCCATGGAGAACTGGGAGCCTTGTTATGCTGATGGGCGGGATGTAAATTGCCAACAGACACTCGGGAGAAGTGTATGGTGTTTCCTGAAACATCTAAAAAACAAAGCAACAGAGCCTAGGGCACTTCCACTTATGGTCCTATAGCTTAGGGAAATTAAAATCAAAAAGACACAGCCACCCCAAAGTTTGGGACGCCTCTGTTTACAAGAACCTCGTTTACAGTACAAGTTCAACATCGCAGAAAGTGAAAAATGGATAAAGAAGTTGTGGTATTTACTTACAAAGCAATATCACTCAGCAATGAAATCTATGTCATCAGGCCCTTAGCAGCACAATGAGTGGATTCAGGTATGATGATTCTAACTGAAATAAGTCACACAGAAAAAGAAACATCATAAGATATCAGTAATACACGGAATGTAAACTTGGCTACACCAGAACTGAATTACAGAACAGAACAGGGTCTCAAATTTAGAAAACCAACTTATGCTTGCTTAAGGGGAAAGGTGAGTTGGGGTGCTGCATAAAACCAGAGATTGAAATGAACACAGATAAAGTTCCTTAAGCCAAATATGGAATAGACAAGAGCTACTCCTTGCTCAACGAAATGGACTCAACACCGCATATTAAATGCCTAAGAATGTACCTGACTAGTAAGTATCTTAAAACCTATGGATTGTTATGTCTCCGAAAGAGAATCAAGCATGTGTACAGGGGCATAAACGCAGCAGTGATAGGATTGGAGAGGTTCGGTGAGCAAATGAAGACCCTTTGAAGTCATATTGCATGGTACCCATTCCACGGGTTTCAACTACCCAGGTTTAAGGTATTCTTCCTTCAGCTAAAACATGCATGTGGAACCTAAAGTATGATCAACCATGTGATCGGGAGACGTGTTCAAATATGTCTCAGTTTTCGTACCCTGGTACTCGGGTGCAACATTCCAGACGCTTTACTAACACCCTCCCGACTTGGAGAGTCAGTCCCTTTAACCTCCTGTTTGGCCCAGTTTGCAATTTCTGCGAAAGATGAACAGGAATAGCGAGAACCAATGAGAGACTAGCTGGAGGTGTCTGGACGGGCAAATTTAACTCTCATTTCCCACCAGGAAGAGGAATTAACCAAAGGCTCAGCGTGCCGTGCCGGAACCAGATTAGGGCCTGAAGCCATCCTGCGGTGTTGCGGCCAGGTCACAAGAAAGCGAGTTGAAGAAAGGAGCTCAGGGGCACTGTAATTCACAAACCTGCAGAGTTATAAATGACAGCTATCGTCCAAAAATATACTGAAGTAAGGCTGCCAAGAGGACTTGAAAGCGGGGCAGAATTGCAGGAAACCGATTTCAGGAGGTAGACTGGAATTGCATTGAAAGCATAGGAAAAGAGGCAGAACGTCCACAATGATGCACTTGGCCAAAAAGGGCGTATGCGTTTTTTCCTGAATATATTCAGGAAAAAACGCATATGCCCTTTTTGGCCAACCAAGCAAGCTTGCAAAGGAAATCTGCACTACAATGAAGTCTCACTTCCCCCCGGTCAAAAGGGCCATCTGAAAAAAGTGTAAAATCCAGAAAGACAGGACAGGCCATGGAGAACTGGGAGCCTTGTTATGCTGATGGGCGGGATGTAAATTGCCAACAGACACTCGGGAGAAGTGTATGGTGTTTCCTGAAACATCTAAAAAACAAAGCAACAGAGCCTAGGGCACTTCCACTTATGGTCCTATAGCTTAGGGAAATTAAAATCAAAAAGACACAGCCACCCCAAAGTTTGGGACGCCTCTGTTTACAAGAACCTCGTTTACAGTACAAGTTCAACATCGCAGAAAGTGAAAAATGGATAAAGAAGTTGTGGTATTTACTTACAAAGCAATATCACTCAGCAATGAAATCTATGTCATCAGGCCCTTAGCAGCACAATGAGTGGATTCAGGTATGATGATTCTAACTGAAATAAGTCACACAGAAAAAGAAACATCATAAGATATCAGTAATACACGGAATGTAAACTTGGCTACACAGGAACTGAATTACAGAACAGAACAGGGTCTCAAATTTAGAAAACCAACTTATGCTTGCTTAAGGGTAAAGGTGAGTTGGGGTGCTGCATAAAACCAGAGATTGAAATGAACACAGATAAAGTTCCTTAAGCCAAATATGGAATAGACAAGAGCTACTCCTTGCTCAACGAAATGGACTAAACACCCCATATTAAATGCCTAAGAATGTACCTGACTAGTAAGTATCTTAAAACCTATGGATTGCTATGTCTCCGAAAGAGAATCAAGCATGTGTACAGGGGCATAAACGCAGCAGTGATAGGATTGGAGAGGTTCGGTGAGCAAATGAAGACCCTTTGAAGTCATATTGCATGGTACCCATTCCACGGGTTTCAACTACCCAGGTTTAAGGTATTCTTCCTTCAGCTAAAACATGCATGTGGAACCTAGAGTATGATCAACCATGTGATCGGGAGACGTGTTCAAATATGTCTCAGTTTTCGTACCCTGGTACTCGGGTGCAACATTCCAGACGCTTTACTAACACCCTCCCGACTTGGAGAGTCAGTCCCTTTAACCTCCTGTTTGGCCCAGTTTGCAATTTCTGCGGAAGATGAACAGAAATAGGGAGAACCAATGAGAGACTAGCTGGAGGTGTCTGGACGGGCAAATTTAACTCTCATTTCCCACCAGGAAGAGGAAATAACCAAAGGCTCAGCATGCCGTGCCGGAACCAGATTAGGGCCTGAAGCCATCCTGCGGTGTTGCGGCCAGCTCAAAAGAAAGCGAGTTGAAGAAAGGAGCTCAGGGGCACTGTAATTCACAAACCTGCAGAGTTATAAATGACAGCTATCGTCCAAAAATATACTGAAGTAAGGCTGCCAAGAGGACTTGAAAGCGGGGCAGAATTGCAGGAAACCGATTTCAGGAGGTAGACTGGAATTGCATTGAAAGCATAGGAAAAGAGGCAGAACGTCCACAATGATGCACTTGGCCAAAAAGGGCGTATGCGTTTTTTCCTGAATATATTCAGGAAAAAACGCATACGCCCTTTTTGGCCAACCAAGCAAGCTTGCAAAGGAAATCTGCACTACAATGAAGTCTCACTTCCCCCCGGTCAAAAGGGCCATCTGAAAAAAGTGTAAAATCCAGAAAGGCAGGACAGGCCATGGAGAACTGGGAGCCTTGTTATGCTGATGGGCGGGATGTAAATTGCCAACAGACACTCGGGAGAAGTGTATGGTGTTTCCTGAAACATCTAAAAAACAAAGCAACAGAGCCTAGGGCACTTCCACTTATGGTCCTATAGCTTAGGGAAATTAAAATCAAAAAGACACAGCCACCCCAAAGTTTGGGACGCCTCTGTTTACAAGAACCTCGTTTACAGTACAAGTTCAACATCGCAGAAAGTGAAAAATGGATAAAGAAGTTGTGGTATTTACTTACAAAGCAATATCACTCAGCAATGAAATCTATGTCATCAGGCCCTTAGCAGCACAATGAGTGGATTCAGGTATGATGATTCTAACTGAAATAAGTCACACAGAAAAAGAAACATCATAAGATATCAGTAATACACGGAATGTAAACTTGGCTACACAGGAACTGAATTACAGAACAGAACAGGGTCTCAAATTTGGAAAACCAACTTATGCTTGCTTAAGGGGAAAGGTGAGTTGGGGTGCTGCATAAAACCAGAGATTGAAATGAACACAGATAAAGTTCCTTAAGCCAAATATGGAATAGACAAGAGCTACTCCTTGCTCAACGAAATGGACTCAACACCGCATATTAAATGCCTAAGAATGTACCTGACTAGTAAGTATCTTAAAACCTATGGATTGCTATGTCTCCGAAAGAGAATCAAGCATGTGTACAGGGGCATAAACGCAGCAGTGATAGGATTGGAGAGGTTCGGTGAGCAAATGAAGACCCTTTGAAGTCATATTGCATGGTACCCATTCCACGGGTTTCAACTACCCAGGTTTAAGGTATTCTTCCTTCAGCTAAAACATGCATGTGGAACCTAGAGTATGATCAACCATGTGATCGGGAGACGTGTTCAAATATGTCTCAGTTTTCGTACCCTGGTACTCGGGTGCAACATTCCAGACGCTTTACTAACACCCTCCCGACTTGGAGAGTCAGTCCCTTTAACCTTCTGTTTGGCCCAGTTTGCAATTTCTGCGGAAGATGAACAGGAATAGCGAGAACCAATGAGAGACTAGCTGGAGGTGTCGGGACAGGCAAATTTAACTCTCATTTCCCACCAGGAAGAGGAATTAACCAAAGGCTCAGCGTGCCGTGCCGGAACCAGATTAGGGCCTGAAGCCATCCTGCGGTGTTGCGGCCAGCTCAAAAGAAAGCGAGTTGAAGAAAGGAGCTCAGGGGCACTGTAATTCACAAACCTGCAGAGTTATAAATGACAGCTATCGTCCAAAAATATACTGAAGTAAGGCTGCCAAGAGGACTTGAAAGCGGGGCAGAATTGCAGGAAACCGATTTCAGGAGGCAGACTGGAATTGCATTGAAAGCATAGGAAAAGAGGCAGAACGTCCACAATGATGCACTTGGCCAAAAAGGGCGTATGCGTTTTTTCCTGAATATTTTCAGGAAAAAACGCATACACCCTTTTTGGCCAACCAAGCAAGCTTGCAAAGGAAATCTGCACTACAATGAAGTCTCACTTCCCCCCGGTCAAAAGGGCCATCTGAAAAAAGTGTAAAATCCAGAAAGGCAGGACAGGCCATGGAGAACTGGGAGCCTTGTTATGCTGATGGGCGGGATGTAAATTGCCAACAGACACTCGGGAGAAGTGTATGGTGTTTCCTGAAACATCTAAAAAACAAAGCAACAGAGCCTAGGGCACTTCCACTTATGGTCCTATAGCTTAGGGAAATTAAAATCAAAAAGACACAGCCACCCCAAACATTGGGACGCCTCTGTTTACAAGAACCTCGTTTACAGTACAAGTTCAACATCGTAGAAAGTGAAAAATGGATAAAGAAGTTGTGGTATTTACTTACAAAGCAATATCACTCAGCAATGAAATCTATGTCATCAGGCCCTTAGCAGCACAATGAGTGGATTCAGGTATGATGATTCTAACTGAAATAAGTCACACAGAAAAAGAAACATCATAAGATATCAGTAATACACGGAATGTAAACTTGGCTACACAGGAACTGAATTACAGAACAGAACAGGGTCTCAAATTTGGAAAACCAACTTATGCTTGCTTAAGGGGAAAGGTGAGTTGGGGTGCTGCATAAAACCAGAGATTGAAATGAACACAGATAAAGTTCCTTAAGCCAAATATGGAATAGACAAGAGCTACTCCTTGCTCAACGAAATGGACTCAACACCGCATATTAAATGCCTAAGAATGTACCTGACTAGTAAGTATCTTAAAACCTATGGATTGCTATGTCTCCGAAAGAGAATCAAGCATGTGTACAGGGGCATAAACGCAGCAGTGATAGGATTGGAGAGGTTCGGTGAGCAAATGAAGACCCTTTGAAGTCATATTGCATGGTACCCATTCCACGGGTTTCAACTACCCAGGTTTAAGGTATTCTTCCTTCAGCTAAAACATGCATGTGGAACCTAGAGTATGATCAACCATGTGATCGGGAGACGTGTTCAAATATGTCTCAGTTTTCGTACCCTGGTACTCGGGTGCAACATTCCAGATGCTTTACTAACACCCTCCCGACTTGGAGAGTCAGTCCCTTTAACCTCCTGTTTGGCCCAGTTTGCAATTTCTGCGGAAGATGAACAGGAATAGCGAGAACCAATGAGAGACTAGCTGGAGGTGTCTGGACGGGCAAATTTAACTCTCATTTCCCACCAGGAAGAGGAATTAACCAAAGGCTCAGCGTGCCGTGCCGGAACCAGATTAGGGCCTGAAGCCATCCTGTGGTGTTGCAGCCAGCTCAAAAGAAAGCGAGTTGAAGAAAGGAGCTCAGGGGCACTGTAATTCACAAACCTGCAGAGTTATAAATGACAGCTATCGTCCAAAAATATACTGAAGTAAGGCTGCCAAGAGGACTTGAAAGCGGGGCAGAATTGCAGGAAACCGATTTCAGGAGGTAGACTGGAATTGCATTGAAAGCATAGGAAAAGAGGCAGAACGTCCACAATGATGCACTTGGCCAAAAAGGGCGTATGCGTTTTTTCCTGAATATATTCAGGAAAAAACGCATACGCCCTTTTTGGCCAACCAAGCAAACTTGCAAAGGAAATGTGCACTACAATGAAGTCTCACTTCCCCCCGGTCAAAAGGGCCATCTGAAAAAAGTGTAAAATCCAGAAAGACAGGACAGGCCATGGAGAACTGGGAGCCTTGTTATGCTGATGGGCGGGATGTAAATTGCCAACAGACACTCGGGAGAAGTGTATGGTGTTTCCTGAAACATCTAAAAAACAAAGCAACAGAGCCTAGGGCACTTCCACTTATGGTCCTATAGCTTAGGGAAATTAAAATCAAAAAGACACAGCCACCCCAAAGTTTGGGACGCCTCTGTTTACAAGAACCTCGTTTACAGTACAAGTTCAACATCGCAGAAAGTGAAAAATGGATAAAGAAGTTGTGGTATTTACTTACAAAGCAATATCACTCAGCAATGAAATCTATGTCATCAGGCCCTTAGCAGCACAATGAGTGGATTCAGGTATGATGATTCTAACTGAAATAAGTCACACAGAAAAAGAAACATCATAAGATATCAGTAATACACGGAATGTAAACTTGGCTACACAGGAACTGAATTACAGAACAGAACAGGGTCTCAAATTTAGAAAACCAACTTATGCTTGCTTAAGGGTAAAGGTGAGTTGGGGTGCTGCATAAAACCAGAGATTGAAATGAACACAGATAAAGTTCCTTAAGCCAAATATGGAATAGACAAGAGCTACTCCTTGCTCAACGAAATGGACTCAACACCGCATATTAAACGCCTAAGAATGTACCTGACTAGTAAGTATCTTAAAACCTATGGATTGCTATGTCTCCGAAAGAGAATCAAGCATGTGTACAGGGGCATAAACGCAGCAGTGATAGGATTGGAGAGGTTCGGTGAGCAAATGAAGACCCTTTGAAGTCATATTGCATGGTACCCATTCCACGGGTTTCAACTACCCAGGTTTAAGGTATTCTTCCTTCAGCTAAAACATGCATGTGGAACCTAGAGTCTGATCAACCATGTGATCGGGAGACGTGTTCAAATATGTCTCAGTTTTCGTACCCTGGTACTCGGGTGCAACATTCCAGACGCTTTACTAACACCCTCCCGACTTGGAGAGTCAGTCCCTTTAACCTCCTGTTTGGCCCAGTTTGCAATTTCTGCGGAAGATGAACAGGAATAGCGAGAACCAATGAGAGACTAGCTGGAGGTGCCTGGACGGGCAAATTTAACTCTCATTTCCCACCAGGAAGAGGAATTAACCAAAGGCTCAGCGTGCCGTGCCGGAACCAGATTAGGGCCTGAAGCCATCCTGCGGTGTTGCGGCCAGCTCAAAAGAAAGCGAGTTGAAGAAAGGAGCTCAGGGGCACTGTAATTCACAAACCTGCAGAGTTATAAATGACAGCTATCGTCCAAAAATATACTGAAGTAAGGCTGCCAAGAGGACTTGAAAGCGGGGCAGAATTGCAGGAAACCGATTTCAGGAGGTAGACTGGAATTGCATTGAAAGCATAGGAAAAGAGGCAGAACGTCCACAATGATGCACTTGGCCAAAAAGGGCGTATGCGTTTTTTCCTGAATATATTCAGGAAAAAACGCATACGCCCTTTTTGGCCAACCAAGCAAACTTGCAAAGGAAATGTGCACTACAATGAAGTCTCACTTCCCCCCGGTCAAAAGGGCCATCTGAAAAAAGTGTAAAATCCAGAAAGACAGGACAGGCCATGGAGAACTGGGAGCCTTGTTATGCTGATGGGCGGGATGTAAATTGCCAACAGACACTCGGGAGAAGTGTATGGTGTTTCCTGAAACATCTAAAAAACAAAGCAACAGAGCCTAGGGCACTTCCACTTATGGTCCTATAGCTTAGGGAAATTAAAATCAAAAAGACACAGCCACCCCAAACATTGGGACGCCTCTGTTTACAAGAACCTCGTTTACAGTACAAGTTCAACATCGTAGAAAGTGAAAAATGGATAAAGAAGTTGTGGTATTTACTTACAAAGCAATATCACTCAGCAATGAAATCTATGTCATCAGGTCCTTAGCAGCACAATGAGTGGATTCAGGTATGATGATTCTAACTGAAATAAGTCACACAGAAAAAGAAACATCATAAGATATCAGTAATACACGGAATGTAAACTTGGCTACACAGGAACTGAATTACAGAACAGAACAGGGTCTCAAATTTGGAAAACCAACTTATGCTTGCTTAAGGGGAAAGGTGAGTTGGGGTGCTGCATAAAACCAGAGATTGAAATGAGCACAGATAAAGTTCCTTAAGCCAAATATGGAATAGACAAGAGCTACTCCTTGCTCAAAGTAATGGACTCAACACCGCATATTAAACGCCTAAGAATGTACCTGACTAGTAAGTATCTTAAAACCTATGGATTGCTATGTCTCCGAAAGAGAATCAATCATGTGTACAGGGGCATAAACACAGCAGTGATAGGATTGGAGAGGTTCGGTGAGCAAATGAAGACCCTTTGAAGTCATATTGCATGGTACCCATTCCACGGGTTTCAACTACCCAGGTTTAAGGTATTCTTCCTTCAGCTAAAACATGCATGTGGAACCTAGAGTATGATCAACCATGTGATCGGGAGACGTGTTCAAATATGTCTCAGTTTTCGTACCCTGGTACTCGGGTGCAACATTCCAGATGCTTTACTAACACCCTCCCGACTTGGAGAGTCAGTCCCTTTAACCTCCTGTTTGGCCCAGTTTGCAATTTCTGCGGAAGATGAACAGGAATAGCGAGAACCAATGAGAGACTAGCTGGAGGTGTCTGGACGGGCAAATTTAACTCTCATTTCCCACCAGGAAGAGGAATTAACCAAAGGCTCAGCGTGCCGTGCCGGAACCAGATTAGGGCCTGAAGCCATCCTGTGGTGTTGCAGCCAGCTCAAAAGAAAGCGAGTTGAAGAAAGGAGCTCAGGGGCACTGTAATTCACAAACCTGCAGAGTTATAAATGACAGCTATCGTCCAAAAATATACTGAAGTAAGGCTGCCAAGAGGACTTGAAAGCGGGGCAGAATTGCAGGAAACCGATTTCAGGAGGTAGACTGGAATTGCATTGAAAGCATAGGAAAAGAGGCAGAACGTCCACAATGATGCACTTGGCCAAAAAGGGCGTATGCGTTTTTTCCTGAATATATTCAGGAAAAAACGCATACGCCCTTTTTGGCCAACCAAGCAAACTTGCAAAGGAAATGTGCACTACAATGAAGTCTCACTTCCCCCCGGTCAAAAGGGCCATCTGAAAAAAGTGTAAAATCCAGAAAGACAGGACAGGCCATGGAGAACTGGGAGCCTTGTTATGCTGATGGGCGGGATGTAAATTGCCAACAGACACTCGGGAGAAGTGTATGGTGTTTCCTGAAACATCTAAAAAACAAAGCAACAGAGCCTAGGGCACTTCCACTTATGGTCCTATAGCTTAGGGAAATTAAAATCAAAAAGACACAGCCACCCCAAAGTTTGGGACGCCTCTGTTTACAAGAACCTCGTTTACAGTACAAGTTCAACATCGCAGAAAGTGAAAAATGGATAAAGAAGTTGTGGTATTTACTTACAAAGCAATATCACTCAGCAATGAAATCTATGTCATCAGGCCCTTAGCAGCACAATGAGTGGATTCAGGTATGATGATTCTAACTGAAATAAGTCACACAGAAAAAGAAACATCATAAGATATCAGTAATACACGGAATGTAAACTTGGCTACACAGGAACTGAATTACAGAACAGAACAGGGTCTCAAATTTAGAAAACCAACTTATGCTTGCTTAAGGGTAAAGGTGAGTTGGGGTGCTGCATAAAACCAGAGATTGAAATGAACACAGATAAAGTTCCTTAAGCCAAATATGGAATAGACAAGAGCTACTCCTTGCTCAACGAAATGGACTCAACACCGCATATTAAATGCCTAAGAATGTACCTGACTAGTAAGTATCTTAAAACCTATGGATTGCTATGTCTCCGAAAGAGAATCAAGCATGTGTACAGGGGCATAAACGCAGCAGTGATAGGATTGGAGAGGTTCGGTGAGCAAATGAAGACCCTTTGAAGTCATATTGCATGGTACCCATTCCACGGGTTTCAACTACCCAGGTTTAAGGTATTCTTCCTTCAGCTAAAACATGCATGTGGAACCTAGAGTCTGATCAACCATGTGATCGGGAGACGTGTTCAAATATGTCTCAGTTTTCGTACCCTGGTACTCGGGTGCAACATTCCAGACGCTTTACTAACACCCTCCCGACTTGGAGAGTCAGTCCCTTTAACCTCCTGTTTGGCCCAGTTTGCAATTTCTGCGGAAGATGAACAGGAATAGCGAGAACCAATGAGAGACTAGCTGGAGGTGTCTGGACGGGCAAATTTAACTCTCATTTCCCACCAGGAAGAGGAATTAACCAAAGGCTCAGCGTGCCGTGCCGGAACCAGATTAGGGCCTGAAGCCATCCTGCGGTGTTGCGGCCAGCTCAAAAGAAAGCGAGTTGAAGAAAGGAGCTCAGGGGCACTGTAATTCACAAACCTGCAGAGTTATAAATGACAGCTATCGTCCAAAAATATACTGAAGTAAGGCTGCCAAGAGGACTTGAAAGCGGGGCAGAATTGCAGGAAACCGATTTCAGGAGGTAGACTGGAATTGCATTGAAAGCATAGGAAAAGAGGCAGAACGTCCACAATGATGCACTTGGCCAAAAAGGGCGTATGCGTTTTTTCCTGAATATATTCAGGAAAAAACGCATACGCCCTTTTTGGCCAACCAAGCAAACTTGCAAAGGAAATGTGCACTACAATGAAGTCTCACTTCCCCCCGGTCAAAAGGGCCATCTGAAAAAAGTGTAAAATCCAGAAAGACAGGACAGGCCATGGAGAACTGGGAGCCTTGTTATGCTGATGGGCGGGATGTAAATTGCCAACAGACACTCGGGAGAAGTGTATGGTGTTTCCTGAAACATCTAAAAAACAAAGCAACAGAGCCTAGGGCACTTCCACTTATGGTCCTATAGCTTAGGGAAATTAAAATCAAAAAGACACAGCCACCCCAAACATTGGGACGCCTCTGTTTACAAGAACCTCGTTTACAGTACAAGTTCAACATCGTAGAAAGTGAAAAATGGATAAAGAAGTTGTGGTATTTACTTACAAAGCAATATCACTCAGCAATGAAATCTATGTCATCAGGCCCTTAGCAGCACAATGAGTGGATTCAGGTATGATGATTCTAACTGAAATAAGTCACACAGAAAAAGAAACATCATAAGATATCAGTAATACACGGAATGTAAACTTGGCTACACAGGAACTGAATTACAGAACAGAACAGGGTCTCAAATTTGGAAAACCAACTTATGCTTTCTTAAGGGTAAAGGTGAGTTGGGGTGCTGCATAAAACCAGAAATTGAAATGAGCACAGATAAAGTTCCTTAAGCCAAATATGGAATAGACAAGAGCTACCTCTTGCTCAACGAAATGGACTCAACACCGCATATTAAATGCCTAAGAATGTACCTGACTAGTAAGTATCTTAAAACCTATGGATTGCTATGTCTCTGAAAGAGAATCAAGCATGTGTACAGGGGCATAAATGCAGCAGTGATAGGATTGGAGAGGTTCGGTGAGCAAATGAAGACCCTTTGAAGTCATATTGCATGGTACCCATTCCACGGGTTTCAACTACCCAGGTTTAAGGTATTCTTCCTTCAGCTAAAACATGCATGTGGAACCTAGAGTATGATCAACCATGTGATCGGGAGACGTGTTCAAATATGTCTCAGTTTTCGTACCCTGGTACTCGGGTGCAACATTCCAGACGCTTTACTAACACCCTCCCGACTTGGAGAGTCAGTCCCTTTAACCTTCTGTTTGGCCCAGTTTGCAATTTCTGCGGAAGATGAACAGGAATAGCGAGAACCAATGAGAGACTAGCTGGAGGTGTCGGGACAGGCAAATTTAACTCTCATTTCCCACCAGGAAGAGGAATTAACCAAAGGCTCAGCGTGCCGTGCCGGAACCAGATTAGGGCCTGAAGCCATCCTGCGGTGTTGCGGCCAGCTCAAAAGAAAGCGAGTTGAAGAAAGGAGCTCAGGGGCACTGTAATTCACAAACCTGCAGAGTTATAAATGACAGCTATCGTCCAAAAATATACTGAAGTAAGGCTGCCAAGAGGACTTGAAAGCGGGGCAGAATTGCAGGAAACCGATTTCAGGAGGCAGACTGGAATTGCATTGAAAGCATAGGAAAAGAGGCAGAACGTCCACAATGATGCACTTGGCCAAAAAGGGCGTATGCGTTTTTTCCTGAATATTTTCAGGAAAAAACGCATACACCCTTTTTGGCCAACCAAGCAAGCTTGCAAAGGAAATCTGCACTACAATGAAGTCTCACTTCCCCCCGGTCAAAAGGGCCATCTGAAAAAAGTGTAAAATCCAGAAAGGCAGGACAGGCCATGGAGAACTGGGAGCCTTGTTATGCTGATGGGCGGGATGTAAATTGCCAACAGACACTCGGGAGAAGTGTATGGTGTTTCCTGAAACATCTAAAAAACAAAGCAACAGAGCCTAGGGCACTTCCACTTATGGTCCTATAGCTTAGGGAAATTAAAATCAAAAAGACACAGCCACCCCAAACATTGGGACGCCTCTGTTTACAAGAACCTCGTTTACAGTACAAGTTCAACATCGTAGAAAGTGAAAAATGGATAAAGAAGTTGTGGTATTTACTTACAAAGCAATATCACTCAGCAATGAAATCTATGTCATCAGGCCCTTAGCAGCACAATGAGTGGATTCAGGTATGATGATTCTAACTGAAATAAGTCACACAGAAAAAGAAACATCATAAGATATCAGTAATACACGGAATGTAAACTTGGCTACACAGGAACTGAATTACAGAACAGAACAGGGTCTCAAATTTGGAAAACCAACTTATGCTTGCTTAAGGGGAAAGGTGAGTTGGGGTGCTGCATAAAACCAGAGATTGAAATGAGCACAGATAAAGTTCCTTAAGCCAAATATGGAATAGACAAGAGCTACTCCTTGCTCAACGAAATGGACTCAACACCGCATATTAAATGCCTAAGAATGTACCTGACTAGTAAGTATCTTAAAACCTATGGATTGCTATGTCTCCGAAAGAGAATCAAGCATGTGTACAGGGGCATAAACGCAGCAGTGATAGGATTGGAGAGGTTCGGTGAGCAAATGAAGACCCTTTGAAGTCATATTGCATGGTACCCATTCCACGGGTTTCAACTACCCAGGTTTAAGGTATTCTTCCTTCAGCTAAAACATGCATGTGGAACCTAGAGTATGATCAACCATGTGATCGGGAGACGTGTTCAAATATGTCTCAGTTTTCGTACCCTGGTACTCGGGTGCAACATTCCAGATGCTTTACTAACACCCTCCCGACTTGGAGAGTCAGTCCCTTTAACCTCCTGTTTGGCCCAGTTTGCAATTTCTGCGGAAGATGAACAGGAATAGCGAGAACCAATGAGAGACTAGCTGGAGGTGTCTGGACGGGCAAATTTAACTCTCATTTCCCACCAGGAAGAGGAATTAACCAAAGGCTCAGCGTGCCGTGCCGGAACCAGATTAGGGCCTGAAGCCATCCTGTGGTGTTGCAGCCAGCTCAAAAGAAAGCGAGTTGAAGAAAGGAGCTCAGGGGCACTGTAATTCACAAACCTGCAGAGTTATAAATGACAGCTATCGTCCAAAAATATACTGAAGTAAGGCTGCCAAGAGGACTTGAAAGCGGGGCAGAATTGCAGGAAACCGATTTCAGGAGGTAGACTGGAATTGCATTGAAAGCATAGGAAAAGAGGCAGAACGTCCACAATGATGCACTTGGCCAAAAAGGGCGTATGCGTTTTTTCCTGAATATATTCAGGAAAAAACGCATACGCCCTTTTTGGCCAACCAAGCAAACTTGCAAAGGAAATGTGCACTACAATGAAGTCTCACTTCCCCCCGGTCAAAAGGGCCATCTGAAAAAAGTGTAAAATCCAGAAAGACAGGACAGGCCATGGAGAACTGGGAGCCTTGTTATGCTGATGGGCGGGATGTAAATTGCCAACAGACACTCGGGAGAAGTGTATGGTGTTTCCTGAAACATCTAAAAAACAAAGCAACAGAGCCTAGGGCACTTCCACTTATGGTCCTATAGCTTAGGGAAATTAAAATCAAAAAGACACAGCCACCCCAAAGTTTGGGACGCCTCTGTTTACAAGAACCTCGTTTACAGTACAAGTTCAACATCGCAGAAAGTGAAAAATGGATAAAGAAGTTGTGGTATTTACTTACAAAGCAATATCACTCAGCAATGAAATCTATGTCATCAGGCCCTTAGCAGCACAATGAGTGGATTCAGGTATGATGATTCTAACTGAAATAAGTCACACAGAAAAAGAAACATCATAAGATATCAGTAATACACGGAATGTAAACTTGGCTACACAGGAACTGAATTACAGAACAGAACAGGGTCTCAAATTTAGAAAACCAACTTATGCTTGCTTAAGGGTAAAGGTGAGTTGGGGTGCTGCATAAAACCAGAGATTGAAATGAACACAGATAAAGTTCCTTAAGCCAAATATGGAATAGACAAGAGCTACTCCTTGCTCAACGAAATGGACTCAACACCGCATATTAAATGCCTAAGAATGTACCTGACTAGTAAGTATCTTAAAACCTATGGATTGCTATGTCTCCGAAAGAGAATCAAGCATGTGTACAGGGGCATAAACGCAGCAGTGATAGGATTGGAGAGGTTCGGTGAGCAAATGAAGACCCTTTGAAGTCATATTGCATGGTACCCATTCCACGGGTTTCAACTACCCAGGTTTAAGGTATTCTTCCTTCAGCTAAAACATGCATGTGGAACCTAGAGTCTGATCAACCATGTGATCGGGAGACGTGTTCAAATATGTCTCAGTTTTCGTACCCTGGTACTCGGGTGCAACATTCCAGACGCTTTACTAACACCCTCCCGACTTGGAGAGTCAGTCCCTTTAACCTCCTGTTTGGCCCAGTTTGCAATTTCTGCGGAAGATGAACAGGAATAGCGAGAACCAATGAGAGACTAGCTGGAGGTGTCTGGACGGGCAAATTTAACTCTCATTTCCCACCAGGAAGAGGAATTAACCAAAGGCTCAGCGTGCCGTGCCGGAACCAGATTAGGGCCTGAAGCCATCCTGCGGTGTTGCGGCCAGCTCAAAAGAAAGCGAGTTGAAGAAAGGAGCTCAGGGGCACTGTAATTCACAAACCTGCAGAGTTATAAATGACAGCTATCGTCCAAAAATATACTGAAGTAAGGCTGCCAAGAGGACTTGAAAGCGGGGCAGAATTGCAGGAAACCGATTTCAGGAGGTAGACTGGAATTGCATTGAAAGCATAGGAAAAGAGGCAGAACGTCCACAATGATGCACTTGGCCAAAAAGGGCGTATGCGTTTTTTCCTGAATATATTCAGGAAAAAACGCATACGCCCTTTTTGGCCAACCAAGCAAACTTGCAAAGGAAATGTGCACTACAATGAAGTCTCACTTCCCCCCGGTCAAAAGGGCCATCTGAAAAAAGTGTAAAATCCAGAAAGACAGGACAGGCCATGGAGAACTGGGAGCCTTGTTATGCTGATGGGCGGGATGTAAATTGCCAACAGACACTCGGGAGAAGTGTATGGTGTTTCCTGAAACATCTAAAAAACAAAGCAACAGAGCCTAGGGCACTTCCACTTATGGTCCTATAGCTTAGGGAAATTAAAATCAAAAAGACACAGCCACCCCAAACATTGGGACGCCTCTGTTTACAAGAACCTCGTTTACAGTACAAGTTCAACATCGTAGAAAGTGAAAAATGGATAAAGAAGTTGTGGTATTTACTTACAAAGCAATATCACTCAGCAATGAAATCTATGTCATCAGGCCCTTAGCAGCACAATGAGTGGATTCAGGTATGATGATTCTAACTGAAATAAGTCACACAGAAAAAGAAACATCATAAGATATCAGTAATACACGGAATGTAAACTTGGCTACACAGGAACTGAATTACAGAACAGAACAGGGTCTCAAATTTGGAAAACCAACTTATGCTTGCTTAAGGGGAAAGGTGAGTTGGGGTGCTGCATAAAACCAGAGATTGAAATGAACACAGATAAAGTTCCTTAAGCCAAATATGGAATAGACAAGAGCTACTCCTTGCTCAACGAAATGGACTCAACACCGCATATTAAATGCCTAAGAATGTACCTGACTAGTAAGTATCTTAAAACCTATGGATTGCTATGTCTCCGAAAGAGAATCAAGCATGTGTACAGGGGCATAAACGCAGCAGTGATAGGATTGGAGAGGTTCGGTGAGCAAATGAAGACCCTTTGAAGTCATATTGCATGGTACCCATTCCACGGGTTTCAACTACCCAGGTTTAAGGTATTCTTCCTTCAGCTAAAACATGCATGTGGAACCTAGAGTATGATCAACCATGTGATCGGGAGACGTGTTCAAATATGTCTCAGTTTTCGTACCCTGGTACTCGGGTGCAACATTCCAGATGCTTTACTAACACCCTCCCGACTTGGAGAGTCAGTCCCTTTAACCTCCTGTTTGGCCCAGTTTGCAATTTCTGCGGAAGATGAACAGGAATAGCGAGAACCAATGAGAGACTAGCTGGAGGTGTCTGGACGGGCAAATTTAACTCTCATTTCCCACCAGGAAGAGGAATTAACCAAAGGCTCAGCGTGCCGTGCCGGAACCAGATTAGGGCCTGAAGCCATCCTGTGGTGTTGCAGCCAGCTCAAAAGAAAGCGAGTTGAAGAAAGGAGCTCAGGGGCACTGTAATTCACAAACCTGCAGAGTTATAAATGACAGCTATCGTCCAAAAATATACTGAAGTAAGGCTGCCAAGAGGACTTGAAAGCGGGGCAGAATTGCAGGAAACCGATTTCAGGAGGTAGACTGGAATTGCATTGAAAGCATAGGAAAAGAGGCAGAACGTCCACAATGATGCACTTGGCCAAAAAGGGCGTATGCGTTTTTTCCTGAATATATTCAGGAAAAAACGCATACGCCCTTTTTGGCCAACCAAGCAAACTTGCAAAGGAAATGTGCACTACAATGAAGTCTCACTTCCCCCCGGTCAAAAGGGCCATCTGAAAAAAGTGTAAAATCCAGAAAGACAGGACAGGCCATGGAGAACTGGGAGCCTTGTTATGCTGATGGGCGGGATGTAAATTGCCAACAGACACTCGGGAGAAGTGTATGGTGTTTCCTGAAACATCTAAAAAACAAAGCAACAGAGCCTAGGGCACTTCCACTTATGGTCCTATAGCTTAGGGAAATTAAAATCAAAAAGACACAGCCACCCCAAAGTTTGGGACGCCTCTGTTTACAAGAACCTCGTTTACAGTACAAGTTCAACATCGCAGAAAGTGAAAAATGGATAAAGAAGTTGTGGTATTTACTTACAAAGCAATATCACTCAGCAATGAAATCTATGTCATCAGGCCCTTAGCAGCACAATGAGTGGATTCAGGTATGATGATTCTAACTGAAATAAGTCACACAGAAAAAGAAACATCATAAGATATCAGTAATACACGGAATGTAAACTTGGCTACACAGGAACTGAATTACAGAACAGAACAGGGTCTCAAATTTAGAAAACCAACTTATGCTTGCTTAAGGGGAAAGGTGAGTTGGGGTGCTGCATAAAACCAGAGATTGAAATGAACACAGATAAAGTTCCTTAAGCCAAATATGGAATAGACAAGAGCTACTCCTTGCTCAACGAAATGGACTCAACACCGCATATTAAATGCCTAAGAATGTACCTGACTAGTAAGTATCTTAAAACCTATGGATTGCTATGTCTCCGAAAGAGAATCAAGCATGTGTACAGGGGCATAAACGCAGCAGTGATAGGATTGGAGAGGTTCGGTGAGCAAATGAAGACCCTTTGAAGTCATATTGCATGGTACCCATTCCACGGGTTTCAACTACCCAGGTTTAAGGTATTCTTCCTTCAGCTAAAACATGCATGTGGAACCTAGAGTCTGATCAACCATGTGATCGGGAGACGTGTTCAAATATGTCTCAGTTTTCGTACCCTGGTACTCGGGTGCAACATTCCAGACGCTTTACTAACACCCTCCCGACTTGGAGAGTCAGTCCCTTTAACCTCCTGTTTGGCCCAGTTTGCAATTTCTGCGGAAGATGAACAGGAATAGCGAGAACCAATGAGAGACTAGCTGGAGGTGTCTGGACGGGCAAATTTAACTCTCATTTCCCACCAGGAAGAGGAATTAACCAAAGGCTCAGCGTGCCGTGCCGGAACCAGATTAGGGCCTGAAGCCATCCTGCGGTGTTGCGGCCAGCTCAAAAGAAAGCGAGTTGAAGAAAGGAGCTCAGGGGCACTGTAATTCACAAACCTGCAGAGTTATAAATGACAGCTATCGTCCAAAAATATACTGAAGTAAGGCTGCCAAGAGGACTTGAAAGCGGGGCAGAATTGCAGGAAACCGATTTCAGGAGGTAGACTGGAATTGCATTGAAAGCATAGGAAAAGAGGCAGAACGTCCACAATGATGCACTTGGCCAAAAAGGGCGTATGCGTTTTTTCCTGAATATATTCAGGAAAAAACGCATACGCCCTTTTTGGCCAACCAAGCAAGCTTGCAAAGGAAATCTGCACTACAATGAAGTCTCACTTCCCCCCGGTCAAAAGGGCCATCTGAAAAAAGTGTAAAATCCAGAAAGGCAGGACAGGCCATGGAGAACTGGGAGCCTTGTTATGCTGATGGGCGGGATGTAAATTGCCAACAGACACTCGGGAGAAGTGTATGGTGTTTCCTGAAACATCTAAAAAACAAAGCAACAGAGCCTAGGGCACTTCCACTTATGGTCCTATAGCTTAGGGAAATTAAAATCAAAAAGACACAGCCACCCCAAAGTTTGGGACGCCTCTGTTTACAAGAACCTCGTTTACAGTACAAGTTCAACATCGCAGAAAGTGAAAAATGGATAAAGAAGTTGTGGTATTTACTTACAAAGCAATATCACTCAGCAATGAAATCTATGTCATCAGGCCCTTAGCAGCACAATGAGTGGATTCAGGTATGATGATTCTAACTGAAATAAGTCACACAGAAAAAGAAACATCATAAGATATCAGTAATACACGGAATGTAAACTTGGCTACACCAGAACTGAATTACAGAACAGAACAGGGTCTCAAATTTAGAAAACCAACTTATGCTTGCTTAAGGGGAAAGGTGAGTTGGGGTGCTGCATAAAACCAGAGATTGAAATGAACACAGATAAAGTTCCTTAAGCCAAATATGGAATAGACAAGAGCTACTCCTTGCTCAACGAAATGGACTCAACACCGCATATTAAATGCCTAAGAATGTACCTGACTAGTAAGTATCTTAAAACCTATGGATTGTTATGTCTCCGAAAGAGAATCAAGCATGTGTACAGGGGCATAAACGCAGCAGTGATAGGATTGGAGAGGTTCGGTGAGCAAATGAAGACCCTTTGAAGTCATATTGCATGGTACCCATTCCACGGGTTTCAACTACCCAGGTTTAAGGTATTCTTCCTTCAGCTAAAACATGCATGTGGAACCTAAAGTATGATCAACCATGTGATCGGGAGACGTGTTCAAATATGTCTCAGTTTTCGTACCCTGGTACTCGGGTGCAACATTCCAGACGCTTTACTAACACCCTCCCGACTTGGAGAGTCAGTCCCTTTAACCTCCTGTTTGGCCCAGTTTGCAATTTCTGCGGAAGATGAACAGGAATAGCGAGAACCAATGAGAGACTAGCTGGAGGTGTCTGGACGGGCAAATTTAACTCTCATTTCCCACCAGGAAGAGGAATTAACCAAAGGCTCAGCGTGCCGTGCCGGAACCAGATTAGGGCCTGAAGCCATCCTGCGGTGTTGCGGCCAGCTCAAAAGAAAGCGAGTTGAAGAAAGGAGCTCAGGGGCACTGTAATTCACAAACCTGCAGAGTTATAAATGACAGCTATCGTCCAAAAATATACTGAAGTAAGGCTGCCAAGAGGACTTGAAAGCGGGGCAGAATTGCAGGAAACCGATTTCAGGAGGTAGACTGGAATTGCATTGAAAGCATAGGAAAAGAGGCAGAACGTCCACAATGATGCACTTGGCCAAAAAGGGCGTATGCGTTTTTTCCTGAATATATTCAGGAAAAAACGCATACGCCCTTTTTGGCCAACCAAGCAAACTTGCAAAGGAAATGTGCACTACAATGAAGTCTCACTTCCCCCCGGTCAAAAGGGCCATCTGAAAAAAGTGTAAAATCCAGAAAGACAGGACAGGCCATGGAGAACTGGGAGCCTTGTTATGCTGATGGGCGGGATGTAAATTGCCAACAGACACTCGGGAGAAGTGTATGGTGTTTCCTGAAACATCTAAAAAACAAAGCAACAGAGCCTAGGGCACTTCCACTTATGGTCCTATAGCTTAGGGAAATTAAAATCAAAAAGACACAGCCACCCCAAACATTGGGACGCCTCTGTTTACAAGAACCTCGTTTACAGTACAAGTTCAACATCGTAGAAAGTGAAAAATGGATAAAGAAGTTGTGGTATTTACTTACAAAGCAATATCACTCAGCAATGAAATCTATGTCATCAGGCCCTTAGCAGCACAATGAGTGGATTCAGGTATGATGATTCTAACTGAAATAAGTCACACAGAAAAAGAAACATCATAAGATATCAGTAATACACGGAATGTAAACTTGGCTACACAGGAACTGAATTACAGAACAGAACAGGGTCTCAAATTTGGAAAACCAACTTATGCTTGCTTAAGGGGAAAGGTGAGTTGGGGTGCTGCATAAAACCAGAGATTGAAATGAACACAGATAAAGTTCCTTAAGCCAAATATGGAATAGACAAGAGCTACTCCTTGCTCAACGAAATGGACTCAACACCGCATATTAAATGCCTAAGAATGTACCTGACTAGTAAGTATCTTAAAACCTATGGATTGCTATGTCTCCGAAAGAGAATCAAGCATGTGTACAGGGGCATAAACGCAGCAGTGATAGGATTGGAGAGGTTCGGTGAGCAAATGAAGACCCTTTGAAGTCATATTGCATGGTACCCATTCCACGGGTTTCAACTACCCAGGTTTAAGGTATTCTTCCTTCAGCTAAAACATGCATGTGGAACCTAGAGTATGATCAACCATGTGATCGGGAGACGTGTTCAAATATGTCTCAGTTTTCGTACCCTGGTACTCGGGTGCAACATTCCAGATGCTTTACTAACACCCTCCCGACTTGGAGAGTCAGTCCCTTTAACCTCCTGTTTGGCCCAGTTTGCAATTTCTGCGGAAGATGAACAGGAATAGCGAGAACCAATGAGAGACTAGCTGGAGGTGTCTGGACGGGCAAATTTAACTCTCATTTCCCACCAGGAAGAGGAATTAACCAAAGGCTCAGCGTGCCGTGCCGGAACCAGATTAGGGCCTGAAGCCATCCTGTGGTGTTGCAGCCAGCTCAAAAGAAAGCGAGTTGAAGAAAGGAGCTCAGGGGCACTGTAATTCACAAACCTGCAGAGTTATAAATGACAGCTATCGTCCAAAAATATACTGAAGTAAGGCTGCCAAGAGGACTTGAAAGCGGGGCAGAATTGCAGGAAACCGATTTCAGGAGGTAGACTGGAATTGCATTGAAAGCATAGGAAAAGAGGCAGAACGTCCACAATGATGCACTTGGCCAAAAAGGGCGTATGCGTTTTTTCCTGAATATATTCAGGAAAAAACGCATACGCCCTTTTTGGCCAACCAAGCAAACTTGCAAAGGAAATGTGCACTACAATGAAGTCTCACTTCCCCCCGGTCAAAAGGGCCATCTGAAAAAAGTGTAAAATCCAGAAAGACAGGACAGGCCATGGAGAACTGGGAGCCTTGTTATGCTGATGGGCGGGATGTAAATTGCCAACAGACACTCGGGAGAAGTGTATGGTGTTTCCTGAAACATCTAAAAAACAAAGCAACAGAGCCTAGGGCACTTCCACTTATGGTCCTATAGCTTAGGGAAATTAAAATCAAAAAGACACAGCCACCCCAAAGTTTGGGACGCCTCTGTTTACAAGAACCTCGTTTACAGTACAAGTTCAACATCGCAGAAAGTGAAAAATGGATAAAGAAGTTGTGGTATTTACTTACAAAGCAATATCACTCAGCAATGAAATCTATGTCATCAGGCCCTTAGCAGCACAATGAGTGGATTCAGGTATGATGATTCTAACTGAAATAAGTCACACAGAAAAAGAAACATCATAAGATATCAGTAATACACGGAATGTAAACTTGGCTACACAGGAACTGAATTACAGAACAGAACAGGGTCTCAAATTTAGAAAACCAACTTATGCTTGCTTAAGGGGAAAGGTGAGTTGGGGTGCTGCATAAAACCAGAGATTGAAATGAACACAGATAAAGTTCCTTAAGCCAAATATGGAATAGACAAGAGCTACTCCTTGCTCAACGAAATGGACTCAACACCGCATATTAAATGCCTAAGAATGTACCTGACTAGTAAGTATCTTAAAACCTATGGATTGCTATGTCTCCGAAAGAGAATCAAGCATGTGTACAGGGGCATAAACGCAGCAGTGATAGGATTGGAGAGGTTCGGTGAGCAAATGAAGACCCTTTGAAGTCATATTGCATGGTACCCATTCCACGGGTTTCAACTACCCAGGTTTAAGGTATTCTTCCTTCAGCTAAAACATGCATGTGGAACCTAGAGTCTGATCAACCATGTGATCGGGAGACGTGTTCAAATATGTCTCAGTTTTCGTACCCTGGTACTCGGGTGCAACATTCCAGACGCTTTACTAACACCCTCCCGACTTGGAGAGTCAGTCCCTTTAACCTCCTGTTTGGCCCAGTTTGCAATTTCTGCGGAAGATGAACAGGAATAGCGAGAACCAATGAGAGACTAGCTGGAGGTGTCTGGACGGGCAAATTTAACTCTCATTTCCCACCAGGAAGAGGAATTAACCAAAGGCTCAGCGTGCCGTGCCGGAACCAGATTAGGGCCTGAAGCCATCCTGCGGTGTTGCGGCCAGCTCAAAAGAAAGCGAGTTGAAGAAAGGAGCTCAGGGGCACTGTAATTCACAAACCTGCAGAGTTATAAATGACAGCTATCGTCCAAAAATATACTGAAGTAAGGCTGCCAAGAGGACTTGAAAGCGGGGCAGAATTGCAGGAAACCGATTTCAGGAGGTAGACTGGAATTGCATTGAAAGCATAGGAAAAGAGGCAGAACGTCCACAATGATGCACTTGGCCAAAAAGGGCGTATGCGTTTTTTCCTGAATATATTCAGGAAAAAACGCATACGCCCTTTTTGGCCAACCAAGCAAACTTGCAAAGGAAATGTGCACTACAATGAAGTCTCACTTCCCCCCGGTCAAAAGGGCCATCTGAAAAAAGTGTAAAATCCAGAAAGACAGGACAGGCCATGGAGAACTGGGAGCCTTGTTATGCTGATGGGCGGGATGTAAATTGCCAACAGACACTCGGGAGAAGTGTATGGTGTTTCCTGAAACATCTAAAAAACAAAGCAACAGAGCCTAGGGCACTTCCACTTATGGTCCTATAGCTTAGGGAAATTAAAATCAAAAAGACACAGCCACCCCAAAGTTTGGGACGCCTCTGTTTACAAGAACCTCGTTTACAGTACAAGTTCAACATCGCAGAAAGTGAAAAATGGATAAAGAAGTTGTGGTATTTACTTACAAAGCAATATCACTCAGCAATGAAATCTATGTCATCAGGCCCTTAGCAGCACAATGAGTGGATTCAGGTATGATGATTCTAACTGAAATAAGTCACACAGAAAAAGAAACATCATAAGATATCAGTAATACACGGAATGTAAACTTGGCTACACAGGAACTGAATTACAGAACAGAACAGGGTCTCAAATTTAGAAAACCAACTTATGCTTGCTTAAGGGTAAAGGTGAGTTGGGGTGCTGCATAAAACCAGAGATTGAAATGAACACAGATAAAGTTCCTTAAGCCAAATATGGAATAGACAAGAGCTACTCCTTGCTCAACGAAATGGACTCAACACCGCATATTAAATGCCTAAGAATGTACCTGACTAGTAAGTATCTTAAAACCTATGGATTGCTATGTCTCCGAAAGAGAATCAAGCATGTGTACAGGGGCATAAACGCAGCAGTGATAGGATTGGAGAGGTTCGGTGAGCAAATGAAGACCCTTTGAAGTCATATTGCATGGTACCCATTCCACGGGTTTCAACTACCCAGGTTTAAGGTATTCTTCCTTCAGCTAAAACATGCATGTGGAACCTAGAGTCTGATCAACCATGTGATCGGGAGACGTGTTCAAATATGTCTCAGTTTTCGTACCCTGGTACTCGGGTGCAACATTCCAGACGCTTTACTAACACCCTCCCGACTTGGAGAGTCAGTCCCTTTAACCTCCTGTTTGGCCCAGTTTGCAATTTCTGCGGAAGATGAACAGGAATAGCGAGAACCAATGAGAGACTAGCTGGAGGTGTCTGGACGGGCAAATTTAACTCTCATTTCCCACCAGGAAGAGGAATTAACCAAAGGCTCAGCGTGCCGTGCCGGAACCAGATTAGGGCCTGAAGCCATCCTGCGGTGTTGCGGCCAGCTCAAAAGAAAGCGAGTTGAAGAAAGGAGCTCAGGGGCACTGTAATTCACAAACCTGCAGAGTTATAAATGACAGCTATCGTCCAAAAATATACTGAAGTAAGGCTGCCAAGAGGACTTGAAAGCGGGGCAGAATTGCAGGAAACCGATTTCAGGAGGTAGACTGGAATTGCATTGAAAGCATAGGAAAAGAGGCAGAACGTCCACAATGATGCACTTGGCCAAAAAGGGCGTATGCGTTTTTTCCTGAATATATTCAGGAAAAAACGCATACGCCCTTTTTGGCCAACCAAGCAAGCTTGCAAAGGAAATCTGCACTACAATGAAGTCTCACTTCCCCCCGGTCAAAAGGGCCATCTGAAAAAAGTGTAAAATCCAGAAAGGCAGGACAGGCCATGGAGAACTGGGAGCCTTGTTATGCTGATGGGCGGGATGTAAATTGCCAACAGACACTCGGGAGAAGTGTATGGTGTTTCCTGAAACATCTAAAAAACAAAGCAACAGAGCCTAGGGCACTTCCACTTATGGTCCTATAGCTTAGGGAAATTAAAATCAAAAAGACACAGCCACCCCAAAGTTTGGGACGCCTCTGTTTACAAGAACCTCGTTTACAGTACAAGTTCAACATCGCAGAAAGTGAAAAATGGATAAAGAAGTTGTGGTATTTACTTACAAAGCAATATCACTCAGCAATGAAATCTATGTCATCAGGCCCTTAGCAGCACAATGAGTGGATTCAGGTATGATGATTCTAACTGAAATAAGTCACACAGAAAAAGAAACATCATAAGATATCAGTAATACACGGAATGTAAACTTGGCTACACCAGAACTGAATTACAGAACAGAACAGGGTCTCAAATTTAGAAAACCAACTTATGCTTGCTTAAGGGGAAAGGTGAGTTGGGGTGCTGCATAAAACCAGAGATTGAAATGAACACAGATAAAGTTCCTTAAGCCAAATATGGAATAGACAAGAGCTACTCCTTGCTCAACGAAATGGACTCAACACCGCATATTAAATGCCTAAGAATGTACCTGACTAGTAAGTATCTTAAAACCTATGGATTGTTATGTCTCCGAAAGAGAATCAAGCATGTGTACAGGGGCATAAACGCAGCAGTGATAGGATTGGAGAGGTTCGGTGAGCAAATGAAGACCCTTTGAAGTCATATTGCATGGTACCCATTCCACGGGTTTCAACTACCCAGGTTTAAGGTATTCTTCCTTCAGCTAAAACATGCATGTGGAACCTAAAGTATGATCAACCATGTGATCGGGAGACGTGTTCAAATATGTCTCAGTTTTCGTACCCTGGTACTCGGGTGCAACATTCCAGACGCTTTACTAACACCCTCCCGACTTGGAGAGTCAGTCCCTTTAACCTCCTGTTTGGCCCAGTTTGCAATTTCTGCGAAAGATGAACAGGAATAGCGAGAACCAATGAGAGACTAGCTGGAGGTGTCTGGACGGGCAAATTTAACTCTCATTTCCCACCAGGAAGAGGAATTAACCAAAGGCTCAGCGTGCCGTGCCGGAACCAGATTAGGGCCTGAAGCCATCCTGCGGTGTTGCGGCCAGGTCACAAGAAAGCGAGTTGAAGAAAGGAGCTCAGGGGCACTGTAATTCACAAACCTGCAGAGTTATAAATGACAGCTATCGTCCAAAAATATACTGAAGTAAGGCTGCCAAGAGGACTTGAAAGCGGGGCAGAATTGCAGGAAACCGATTTCAGGAGGTAGACTGGAATTGCATTGAAAGCATAGGAAAAGAGGCAGAACGTCCACAATGATGCACTTGGCCAAAAAGGGCGTATGCGTTTTTTCCTGAATATATTCAGGAAAAAACGCATATGCCCTTTTTGGCCAACCAAGCAAGCTTGCAAAGGAAATCTGCACTACAATGAAGTCTCACTTCCCCCCGGTCAAAAGGGCCATCTGAAAAAAGTGTAAAATCCAGAAAGACAGGACAGGCCATGGAGAACTGGGAGCCTTGTTATGCTGATGGGCGGGATGTAAATTGCCAACAGACACTCGGGAGAAGTGTATGGTGTTTCCTGAAACATCTAAAAAACAAAGCAACAGAGCCTAGGGCACTTCCACTTATGGTCCTATAGCTTAGGGAAATTAAAATCAAAAAGACACAGCCACCCCAAAGTTTGGGACGCCTCTGTTTACAAGAACCTCGTTTACAGTACAAGTTCAACATCGCAGAAAGTGAAAAATGGATAAAGAAGTTGTGGTATTTACTTACAAAGCAATATCACTCAGCAATGAAATCTATGTCATCAGGCCCTTAGCAGCACAATGAGTGGATTCAGGTATGATGATTCTAACTGAAATAAGTCACACAGAAAAAGAAACATCATAAGATATCAGTAATACACGGAATGTAAACTTGGCTACACAGGAACTGAATTACAGAACAGAACAGGGTCTCAAATTTAGAAAACCAACTTATGCTTGCTTAAGGGTAAAGGTGAGTTGGGGTGCTGCATAAAACCAGAGATTGAAATGAACACAGATAAAGTTCCTTAAGCCAAATATGGAATAGACAAGAGCTACTCCTTGCTCAACGAAATGGACTAAACACCCCATATTAAATGCCTAAGAATGTACCTGACTAGTAAGTATCTTAAAACCTATGGATTGCTATGTCTCCGAAAGAGAATCAAGCATGTGTACAGGGGCATAAACGCAGCAGTGATAGGATTGGAGAGGTTCGGTGAGCAAATGAAGACCCTTTGAAGTCATATTGCATGGTACCCATTCCACGGGTTTCAACTACCCAGGTTTAAGGTATTCTTCCTTCAGCTAAAACATGCATGTGGAACCTAGAGTATGATCAACCATGTGATCGGGAGACGTGTTCAAATATGTCTCAGTTTTCGTACCCTGGTACTCGGGTGCAACATTCCAGACGCTTTACTAACACCCTCCCGACTTGGAGAGTCAGTCCCTTTAACCTCCTGTTTGGCCCAGTTTGCAATTTCTGCGGAAGATGAACAGAAATAGGGAGAACCAATGAGAGACTAGCTGGAGGTGTCTGGACGGGCAAATTTAACTCTCATTTCCCACCAGGAAGAGGAAATAACCAAAGGCTCAGCATGCCGTGCCGGAACCAGATTAGGGCCTGAAGCCATCCTGCGGTGTTGCGGCCAGCTCAAAAGAAAGCGAGTTGAAGAAAGGAGCTCAGGGGCACTGTAATTCACAAACCTGCAGAGTTATAAATGACAGCTATCGTCCAAAAATATACTGAAGTAAGGCTGCCAAGAGGACTTGAAAGCGGGGCAGAATTGCAGGAAACCGATTTCAGGAGGTAGACTGGAATTGCATTGAAAGCATAGGAAAAGAGGCAGAACGTCCACAATGATGCACTTGGCCAAAAAGGGCGTATGCGTTTTTTCCTGAATATATTCAGGAAAAAACGCATACGCCCTTTTTGGCCAACCAAGCAAGCTTGCAAAGGAAATCTGCACTACAATGAAGTCTCACTTCCCCCCGGTCAAAAGGGCCATCTGAAAAAAGTGTAAAATCCAGAAAGGCAGGACAGGCCATGGAGAACTGGGAGCCTTGTTATGCTGATGGGCGGGATGTAAATTGCCAACAGACACTCGGGAGAAGTGTATGGTGTTTCCTGAAACATCTAAAAAACAAAGCAACAGAGCCTAGGGCACTTCCACTTATGGTCCTATAGCTTAGGGAAATTAAAATCAAAAAGACACAGCCACCCCAAAGTTTGGGACGCCTCTGTTTACAAGAACCTCGTTTACAGTACAAGTTCAACATCGCAGAAAGTGAAAAATGGATAAAGAAGTTGTGGTATTTACTTACAAAGCAATATCACTCAGCAATGAAATCTATGTCATCAGGCCCTTAGCAGCACAATGAGTGGATTCAGGTATGATGATTCTAACTGAAATAAGTCACACAGAAAAAGAAACATCATAAGATATCAGTAATACACGGAATGTAAACTTGGCTACACCAGAACTGAATTACAGAACAGAACAGGGTCTCAAATTTAGAAAACCAACTTATGCTTGCTTAAGGGGAAAGGTGAGTTGGGGTGCTGCATAAAACCAGAGATTGAAATGAACACAGATAAAGTTCCTTAAGCCAAATATGGAATAGACAAGAGCTACTCCTTGCTCAACGAAATGGACTCAACACCGCATATTAAATGCCTAAGAATGTACCTGACTAGTAAGTATCTTAAAACCTATGGATTGTTATGTCTCCGAAAGAGAATCAAGCATGTGTACAGGGGCATAAACGCAGCAGTGATAGGATTGGAGAGGTTCGGTGAGCAAATGAAGACCCTTTGAAGTCATATTGCATGGTACCCATTCCACGGGTTTCAACTACCCAGGTTTAAGGTATTCTTCCTTCAGCTAAAACATGCATGTGGAACCTAGAGTATGATCAACCATGTGATCGGGAGACGTGTTCAAATATGTCTCAGTTTTCGTACCCTGGTACTCGGGTGCAACATTCCAGATGCTTTACTAACACCCTCCCGACTTGGGGAGTCAGTCCCTTTAACCTCCTGTTTGGCCCAGTTTGCAATTTCTGCGGAAGATGAACAGGAATAGCGAGAACCAATGAGAGACTAGCTGGAGGTGTCTGGACGGGCAAATTTAACTCTCATTTCCCACCAGGAAGAGGAATTAACCAAAGGCTCAGCGTGCCGTGCCGGAACCAGATTAGGGCCTGAAGCCATCCTGTGGTGTTGCAGCCAGCTCAAAAGAAAGCGAGTTGAAGAAAGGAGCTCAGGGGCACTGTAATTCACAAACCTGCAGAGTTATAAATGACAGCTATCGTCCAAAAATATACTGAAGTAAGGCTGCCAAGAGGACTTGAAAGCGGGGCAGAATTGCAGGAAACCGATTTCAGGAGGTAGACTGGAATTGCATTGAAAGCATAGGAAAAGAGGCAGAACGTCCACAATGATGCACTTGGCCAAAAAGGGCGTATGCGTTTTTTCCTGAATATATTCAGGAAAAAACGCATACGCCCTTTTTGGCCAACCAAGCAAACTTGCAAAGGAAATGTGCACTACAATGAAGTCTCACTTCCCCCCGGTCAAAAGGGCCATCTGAAAAAAGTGTAAAATCCAGAAAGACAGGACAGGCCATGGAGAACTGGGAGCCTTGTTATGCTGATGGGCGGGATGTAAATTGCCAACAGACACTCGGGAGAAGTGTATGGTGTTTCCTGAAACATCTAAAAAACAAAGCAACAGAGCCTAGGGCACTTCCACTTATGGTCCTATAGCTTAGGGAAATTAAAATCAAAAAGACACAGCCACCCCAAAGTTTGGGACGCCTCTGTTTACAAGAACCTCGTTTACAGTACAAGTTCAACATCGCAGAAAGTGAAAAATGGATAAAGAAGTTGTGGTATTTACTTACAAAGCAATATCACTCTGCAATGAAATCTATGTCATCAGGCCCTTAGCAGCACAATGAGTGGATTCAGGTATGATGATTCTAACTGAAATAAGTCACACAGAAAAAGAAACATCATAAGATATCAGTAATACACGGAATGTAAACTTGGCTACACAGGAACTGAATTACAGAACAGAACAGGGTCTCAAATTTAGAAAACCAACTTATGCTTGCTTAAGGGTAAAGGTGAGTTGGGGTGCTGCATAAAACCAGAGATTGAAATGAACACAGATAAAGTTCCTTAAGCCAAATATGGAATAGACAAGAGCTACTCCTTGCTCAACGAAATGGACTCAACACCGCATATTAAATGCCTAAGAATGTACCTGACTAGTAAGTATCTTAAAACCTATGGATTGCTATGTCTCCGAAAGAGAATCAAGCATGTGTACAGGGGCATAAACGCAGCAGTGATAGGATTGGAGAGGTTCGGTGAGCAAATGAAGACCCTTTGAAGTCATATTGCATGGTACCCATTCCACGGGTTTCAACTACCCAGGTTTAAGGTATTCTTCCTTCAGCTAAAACATGCATGTGGAACCTAGAGTCTGATCAACCATGTGATCGGGAGACGTGTTCAAATATGTCTCAGTTTTCGTACCCTGGTACTCGGGTGCAACATTCCAGACGCTTTACTAACACCCTCCCGACTTGGAGAGTCAGTCCCTTTAACCTCCTGTTTGGCCCAGTTTGCAATTTCTGCGGAAGATGAACAGGAATAGCGAGAACCAATGAGAGACTAGCTGGAGGTGTCTGGACGGGCAAATTTAACTCTCATTTCCCACCAGGAAGAGGAATTAACCAAAGGCTCAGCGTGCCGTGCCGGAACCAGATTAGGGCCTGAAGCCATCCTGCGGTGTTGCGGCCAGCTCAAAAGAAAGCGAGTTGAAGAAAGGAGCTCAGGGGCACTGTAATTCACAAACCTGCAGAGTTATAAATGACAGCTATCGTCCAAAAATATACTGAAGTAAGGCTGCCAAGAGGACTTGAAAGCGGGGCAGAATTGCAGGAAACCGATTTCAGGAGGTAGACTGGAATTGCATTGAAAGCATAGGAAAAGAGGCAGAACGTCCACAATGATGCACTTGGCCAAAAAGGGCGTATGCGTTTTTTCCTGAATATATTCAGGAAAAAACGCATACGCCCTTTTTGGCCAACCAAGCAAACTTGCAAAGGAAATGTGCACTACAATGAAGTCTCACTTCCCCCCGGTCAAAAGGGCCATCTGAAAAAAGTGTAAAATCCAGAAAGACAGGACAGGCCATGGAGAACTGGGAGCCTTGTTATGCTGATGGGCGGGATGTAAATTGCCAACAGACACTCGGGAGAAGTGTATGGTGTTTCCTGAAACATCTAAAAAACAAAGCAACAGAGCCTAGGGCACTTCCACTTATGGTCCTATAGCTTAGGGAAATTAAAATCAAAAAGACACAGCCACCCCAAAGTTTGGGACGCCTCTGTTTACAAGAACCTCGTTTACAGTACAAGTTCAACATCGCAGAAAGTGAAAAATGGATAAAGAAGTTGTGGTATTTACTTACAAAGCAATATCACTCAGCAATGAAATCTATGTCATCAGGCCCTTAGCAGCACAATGAGTGGATTCAGGTATGATGATTCTAACTGAAATAAGTCACACAGAAAAAGAAACATCATAAGATATCAGTAATACACGGAATGTAAACTTGGCTACACAGGAACTGAATTACAGAACAGAACAGGGTCTCAAATTTAGAAAACCAACTTATGCTTGCTTAAGGGTAAAGGTGAGTTGGGGTGCTGCATAAAACCAGAGATTGAAATGAACACAGATAAAGTTCCTTAAGCCAAATATGGAATAGACAAGAGCTACTCCTTGCTCAACGAAATGGACTCAACACCGCATATTAAATGCCTAAGAATGTACCTGACTAGTAAGTATCTTAAAACCTATGGATTGCTATGTCTCCGAAAGAGAATCAAGCATGTGTACAGGGGCATAAACGCAGCAGTGATAGGATTGGAGAGGTTCGGTGAGCAAATGAAGACCCTTTGAAGTCATATTGCATGGTACCCATTCCACGGGTTTCAACTACCCAGGTTTAAGGTATTCTTCCTTCAGCTAAAACATGCATGTGGAACCTAGAGTATGATCAACCATGTGATCGGGAGACGTGTTCAAATATGTCTCAGTTTTCGTACCCTGGTACTCGGGTGCAACATTCCAGACGCTTTACTAACACCCTCCCGACTTGGAGAGTCAGTCCCTTTAACCTCCTGTTTGGCCCAGTTTGCAATTTCTGCGGAAGATGAACAGGAATAGCGAGAACCAATGAGAGACTAGCTGGAGGTGTCTGGACGGGCAAATTTAACTCTCATTTCCCACCAGGAAGAGGAATTAACCAAAGGCTCAGCGTGCCGTGCCGGAACCAGATTAGGGCCTGAAGCCATCCTGCGGTGTTGCGGCCAGCTCAAAAGAAAGCGAGTTGAAGAAAGGAGCTCAGGGGCACTGTAATTCACAAACCTGCAGAGTTATAAATGACAGCTATCGTCCAAAAATATACTGAAGTAAGGCTGCCAAGAGGACTTGAAAGCGGGGCAGAATTGCAGGAAACCGATTTCAGGAGGTAGACTGGAATTGCATTGAAAGCATAGGAAAAGAGGCAGAACGTCCACAATGATGCACTTGGCCAAAAAGGGCGTATGCGTTTTTTCCTGAATATATTCAGGAAAAAACGCATACGCACTTTTTGGCCAACCAAGCAAGCTTGCAAAGGAAATCTGCACTACAATGAAGTCTCACTTCCCCCCGGTCAAAAGGGCCATCTGAAAAAAGTGTAAAATCCAGAAAGGCAGGACAGGCCATGGAGAACTGGGAGCCTTGTTATGCTGATGGGCGGGATGTAAATTGCCAACAGACACTCGGGAGAAGTGTATGGTGTTTCCTGAAACATCTAAAAAACAAAGCAACAGAGCCTAGGGCACTTCCACTTATGGTCCTATAGCTTAGGGAAATTAAAATCAAAAAGACACAGCCACCCCAAAGTTTGGGACGCCTCTGTTTACAAGAACCTCGTTTACAGTACAAGTTCAACATCGCAGAAAGTGAAAAATGGATAAAGAAGTTGTGGTATTTACTTACAAAGCAATATCACTCAGCAATGAAATCTATGTCATCAGGCCCTTAGCAGCACAATGAGTGGATTCAGGTATGATGATTCTAACTGAAATAAGTCACACAGAAAAAGAAACATCATAAGATATCAGTAATACACGGAATGTAAACTTGGCTACACAGGAACTGAATTACAGAACAGAACAGGGTCTCAAATTTGGAAAACCAACTTATGCTTGCTTAAGGGGAAAGGTGAGTTGGGGTGCTGCATAAAACCAGAGATTGAAATGAACACAGATAAAGTTCCTTAAGCCAAATATGGAATAGACAAGAGCTACTCCTTGCTCAACGAAATGGACTCAACACCGCATATTAAATGCCTAAGAATGTACCTGACTAGTAAGTATCTTAAAACCTATGGATTGCTATGTCTCCGAAAGAGAATCAAGCATGTGTACAGGGGCATAAACGCAGCAGTGATAGGATTGGAGAGGTTCGGTGAGCAAATGAAGACCCTTTGAAGTCATATTGCATGGTACCCATTCCACGGGTTTCAACTACCCAGGTTTAAGGTATTCTTCCTTCAGCTAAAACATGCATGTGGAACCTAGAGTATGATCAACCATGTGATCGGGAGACGTGTTCAAATATGTCTCAGTTTTCGTACCCTGGTACTCGGGTGCAACATTCCAGATGCTTTACTAACACCCTCCCGACTTGGAGAGTCAGTCCCTTTAACCTCCTGTTTGGCCCAGTTTGCAATTTCTGCGGAAGATGAACAGGAATAGCGAGAACCAATGAGAGACTAGCTGGAGGTGTCTGGACGGGCAAATTTAACTCTCATTTCCCACCAGGAAGAGGAATTAACCAAAGGCTCAGCGTGCCGTGCCGGAACCAGATTAGGGCCTGAAGCCATCCTGTGGTGTTGCAGCCAGCTCAAAAGAAAGCGAGTTGAAGAAAGGAGCTCAGGGGCACTGTAATTCACAAACCTGCAGAGTTATAAATGACAGCTATCGTCCAAAAATATACTGAAGTAAGGCTGCCAAGAGGACTTGAAAGCGGGGCAGAATTGCAGGAAACCGATTTCAGGAGGTAGACTGGAATTGCATTGAAAGCATAGGAAAAGAGGCAGAACGTCCACAATGATGCACTTGGCCAAAAAGGGCGTATGCGTTTTTTCCTGAATATATTCAGGAAAAAACGCATACGCCCTTTTTGGCCAACCAAGCAAACTTGCAAAGGAAATGTGCACTACAATGAAGTCTCACTTCCCCCCGGTCAAAAGGGCCATCTGAAAAAAGTGTAAAATCCAGAAAGACAGGACAGGCCATGGAGAACTGGGAGCCTTGTTATGCTGATGGGCGGGATGTAAATTGCCAACAGACACTCGGGAGAAGTGTATGGTGTTTCCTGAAACATCTAAAAAACAAAGCAACAGAGCCTAGGGCACTTCCACTTATGGTCCTATAGCTTAGGGAAATTAAAATCAAAAAGACACAGCCACCCCAAAGTTTGGGACGCCTCTGTTTACAAGAACCTCGTTTACAGTACAAGTTCAACATCGCAGAAAGTGAAAAATGGATAAAGAAGTTGTGGTATTTACTTACAAAGCAATATCACTCAGCAATGAAATCTATGTCATCAGGCCCTTAGCAGCACAATGAGTGGATTCAGGTATGATGATTCTAACTGAAATAAGTCACACAGAAAAAGAAACATCATAAGATATCAGTAATACACGGAATGTAAACTTGGCTACACAGGAACTGAATTACAGAACAGAACAGGGTCTCAAATTTAGAAAACCAACTTATGCTTGCTTAAGGGTAAAGGTGAGTTGGGGTGCTGCATAAAACCAGAGATTGAAATGAACACAGATAAAGTTCCTTAAGCCAAATATGGAATAGACAAGAGCTACTCCTTGCTCAACGAAATGGACTCAACACCGCATATTAAATGCCTAAGAATGTACCTGACTAGTAAGTATCTTAAAACCTATGGATTGCTATGTCTCCGAAAGAGAATCAAGCATGTGTACAGGGGCATAAACGCAGCAGTGATAGGATTGGAGAGGTTCGGTGAGCAAATGAAGACCCTTTGAAGTCATATTGCATGGTACCCATTCCACGGGTTTCAACTACCCAGGTTTAAGGTATTCTTCCTTCAGCTAAAACATGCATGTGGAACCTAGAGTCTGATCAACCATGTGATCGGGAGACGTGTTCAAATATGTCTCAGTTTTCGTACCCTGGTACTCGGGTGCAACATTCCAGACGCTTTACTAACACCCTCCCGACTTGGAGAGTCAGTCCCTTTAACCTCCTGTTTGGCCCAGTTTGCAATTTCTGCGGAAGATGAACAGGAATAGCGAGAACCAATGAGAGACTAGCTGGAGGTGTCTGGACGGGCAAATTTAACTCTCATTTCCCACCAGGAAGAGGAATTAACCAAAGGCTCAGCGTGCCGTGCCGGAACCAGATTAGGGCCTGAAGCCATCCTGCGGTGTTGCGGCCAGCTCAAAAGAAAGCGAGTTGAAGAAAGGAGCTCAGGGGCACTGTAATTCACAAACCTGCAGAGTTATAAATGACAGCTATCGTCCAAAAATATACTGAAGTAAGGCTGCCAAGAGGACTTGAAAGCGGGGCAGAATTGCAGGAAACCGATTTCAGGAGGTAGACTGGAATTGCATTGAAAGCATAGGAAAAGAGGCAGAACGTCCACAATGATGCACTTGGCCAAAAAGGGCGTATGCGTTTTTTCCTGAATATATTCAGGAAAAAACGCATACGCCCTTTTTGGCCAACCAAGCAAGCTTGCAAAGGAAATGTGCACTACAATGAAGTCTCACTTCCCCCCGGTCAAAAGGGCCATCTGAAAAAAGTGTAAAATCCAGAAAGACAGGACAGGCCATGGAGAACTGGGAGCCTTGTTATGCTGATGGGCGGGATGTAAATTGCCAACAGACACTCGGGAGAAGTGTATGGTGTTTCCTGAAACATCTAAAAAACAAAGCAACAGAGCCTAGGGCACTTCCACTTATGGTCCTATAGCTTAGGGAAATTAAAATCAAAAAGACACAGCCACCCCAAAGTTTGGGACGCCTCTGTTTACAAGAACCTCGTTTACAGTACAAGTTCAACATCGCAGAAAGTGAAAAATGGATAAAGAAGTTGTGGTATTTACTTACAAAGCAATATCACTCAGCAATGAAATCTATGTCATCAGGCCCTTAGCAGCACAATGAGTGGATTCAGGTATGATGATTCTAACTGAAATAAGTCACACAGAAAAAGAAACATCATAAGATATCAGTAATACACGGAATGTAAACTTGGCTACACAGGAACTGAATTACAGAACAGAACAGGGTCTCAAATTTGGAAAACCAACTTATGCTTGCTTAAGGGGAAAGGTGAGTTGGGGTGCTGCATAAAACCAGAGATTGAAATGAACACAGATAAAGTTCCTTAAGCCAAATATGGAATAGACAAGAGCTACTCCTTGCTCAACGAAATGGACTCAACACCGCATATTAAATGCCTAAGAATGTACCTGACTAGTAAGTATCTTAAAACCTATGGATTGCTATGTCTCCGAAAGAGAATCAAGCATGTGTACAGGGGCATAAACGCAGCAGTGATAGGATTGGAGAGGTTCGGTGAGCAAATGAAGACCCTTTGAAGTCATATTGCATGGTACCCATTCCACGGGTTTCAACTACCCAGGTTTAAGGTATTCTTCCTTCAGCTAAAACATGCATGTGGAACCTAGAGTCTGATCAACCATGTGATCGGGAGACGTGTTCAAATATGTCTCAGTTTTCGTACCCTGGTACTCGGGTGCAACATTCCAGACGCTTTACTAACACCCTCCCGACTTGGAGAGTCAGTCCCTTTAACCTCCTGTTTGGCCCAGTTTGCAATTTCTGCGGAAGATGAACAGGAATAGCGAGAACCAATGAGAGACTAGCTGGAGGTGTCTGGACGGGCAAATTTAACTCTCATTTCCCACCAGGAAGAGGAATTAACCAAAGGCTCAGCGTGCCGTGCCGGAACCAGATTAGGGCCTGAAGCCATCCTGCGGTGTTGCGGCCAGCTCAAAAGAAAGCGAGTTGAAGAAAGGAGCTCAGGGGCACTGTAATTCACAAACCTGCAGAGTTATAAATGACAGCTATCGTCCAAAAATATACTGAAGTAAGGCTGCCAAGAGGACTTGAAAGCGGGGCAGAATTGCAGGAAACCGATTTCAGGAGGTAGACTGGAATTGCATTGAAAGCATAGGAAAAGAGGCAGAACGTCCACAATGATGCACTTGGCCAAAAAGGGCGTATGCGTTTTTTCCTGAATATATTCAGGAAAAAACGCATACGCCCTTTTTGGCCAACCAAGCAAGCTTGCAAAGGAAATCTGCACTACAATGAAGTCTCACTTCCCCCCGGTCAAAAGGGCCATCTGAAAAAAGTGTAAAATCCAGAAAGGCAGGACAGGCCATGGAGAACTGGGAGCCTTGTTATGCTGATGGGCGGGATGTAAATTGCCAACAGACACTCGGGAGAAGTGTATGGTGTTTCCTGAAACATCTAAAAAACAAAGCAACAGAGCCTAGGGCACTTCCACTTATGGTCCTATAGCTTAGGGAAATTAAAATCAAAAAGACACAGCCACCCCAAAGTTTGGGACGCCTCTGTTTACAAGAACCTCGTTTACAGTACAAGTTCAACATCGCAGAAAGTGAAAAATGGATAAAGAAGTTGTGGTATTTACTTACAAAGCAATATCACTCAGCAATGAAATCTATGTCATCAGGCCCTTAGCAGCACAATGAGTGGATTCAGGTATGATGATTCTAACTGAAATAAGTCACACAGAAAAAGAAACATCATAAGATATCAGTAATACACGGAATGTAAACTTGGCTACACAGGAACTGAATTACAGAACAGAACAGGGTCTCAAATTTGGAAAACCAACTTATGCTTGCTTAAGGGGAAAGGTGAGTTGGGGTGCTGCATAAAACCAGAGATTGAAATGAACACAGATAAAGTTCCTTAAGCCAAATATGGAATAGACAAGAGCTACTCCTTGCTCAACGAAATGGACCCAACACCGCATATTAAATGCCTAAGAATGTACCTGACTAGTAAGTATCTTAAAACCTATGGATTGCTATGTCTCCGAAAGAGAATCAAGCATGTGTACAGGGGCATAAACGCAGCAGTGATAGGATTGGAGAGGTTCGGTGAGCAAATGAAGACCCTTTGAAGTCATATTGCATGGTACCCATTCCACGGGTTTCAACTACCCAGGTTTAAGGTATTCTTCCTTCAGCTAAAACATGCATGTGGAACCTAGAGTATGATCAACCATGTGATCGGGAGACGTGTTCAAATATGTCTCAGTTTTCGTACCCTGGTACTCGGGTGCAACATTCCAGATGCTTTACTAACACCCTCCCGACTTGGAGAGTCAGTCCCTTTAACCTCCTGTTTGGCCCAGTTTGCAATTTCTGCGGAAGATGAACAGGAATAGCGAGAACCAATGAGAGACTAGCTGGAGGTGTCTGGACGGGCAAATTTAACTCTCATTTCCCACCAGGAAGAGGAATTAACCAAAGGCTCAGCGTGCCGTGCCGCAACCAGATTAGGGCCTGAAGCCATCCTGTGGTGTTGCGGCCAGCTCAAAAGAAAGCGAGTTGAAGAAAGGAGCTCAGGGGCACTGTAATTCACAAACCTGCAGAGTTATAAATGACAGCTATCGTCCAAAAATATACTGAAGTAAGGCTGCCAAGAGGACTTGAAAGCGGGGCAGAATTGCAGGAAACCGATTTCAGGAGGTAGACTGGAATTGCATTGAAAGCATAGGAAAAGAGGCAGAACGTCCACAATGATGCACTTGGCCAAAAAGGGTGTATGCGTTTTTTCCTGAATATATTCAGGAAAAAACGCATACGCCCTTTTTGGCCAACCAAGCAAGCTTGCAAAGGAAATCTGCACTACAATGAAGTCTCACTTCCCCCCGGTCAAAAGGGCCATCTGAAAAAAGTGTAAAATCCAGAAAGGCAGGACAGGCCATGGAGAACTGGGAGCCTTGTTATGCTGATGGGCGGGATGTAAATTGCCAACAGACACTCGGGAGAAGTGTATGGTGTTTCCTGAAACATCTAAAAAACAAAGCAACAGAGCCTAGGGCACTTCCACTTATGGTCCTATAGCTTAGGGAAATTAAAATCAAAAAGACACAGCCACCCCAAAGTTTGGGACGCCTCTGTTTACAAGAACCTCGTTTACAGTACAAGTTCAACATCGCAGAAAGTGAAAAATGGATAAAGAAGTTGTGGTATTTACTTACAAAGCAATATCACTCAGCAATGAAATCTATGTCATCAGGCCCTTAGCAGCACAATGAGTGGATTCAGGTATGATGATTCTAACTGAAATAAGTCACACAGAAAAAGAAACATCATAAGATATCAGTAATACACGGAATGTAAACTTGGCTACACAGGAACTGAATTACAGAACAGAACAGGGTCTCAAATTTAGAAAACCAACTTATGCTTGCTTAAGGGGAAAGGTGAGTTGGGGTGCTGCATAAAACCAGAGATTGAAATGAACACAGATAAAGTTCCTTAAGCCAAATATGGAATAGACAAGAGCTACTCCTTGCTCAACGAAATGGACTCAACACCGCATATTAAATGCCTAAGAATGTACCTGACTAGTAAGTATCTTAAAACCTATGGATTGCTATGTCTCCGAAAGAGAATCAAGCATGTGTACAGGGGCATAAACGCAGCAGTGATAGGATTGGAGAGGTTCGGTGAGCAAATGAAGACCCTTTGAAGTCATATTGCATGGTACCCATTCCACGGGTTTCAACTACCCAGGTTTAAGGTATTCTTCCTTCAGCTAAAACATGCATGTGGAACCTAGAGTATGATCAACCATGTGATCGGGAGACGTGTTCAAATATGTCTCAGTTTTCGTACCCTGGTACTCGGGTGCAACATTCCAGACGCTTTACTAACACCCTCCCGACTTGGAGAGTCAGTCCCTTTAACCTCCTGTTTGGCCCAGTTTGCAATTTCTGCGGAAGATGAACAGGAATAGCGAGAACCAATGAGAGACTAGCTGGAGGTGTCTGGACGGGCAAATTTAACTCTCATTTCCCACCAGGAAGAGGAATTAACCAAAGGCTCAGCGTGCCGTGCCGGAACCAGATTAGGGCCTGAAGCCATCCTGCGGTGTTGCGGCCAGCTCAAAAGAAAGCGAGTTGAAGAAAGGAGCTCAGGGGCACTGTAATTCACAAACCTGCAGAGTTATAAATGACAGCTATCGTCCAAAAATATACTGAAGTAAGGCTGCCAAGAGGACTTGAAAGCGGGGCAGAATTGCAGGAAACCGATTTCAGGAGGTAGACTGGAATTGCATTGAAAGCATAGGAAAAGAGGCAGAACGTCCACAATGATGCACTTGGCCAAAAAGGGCGTATGCGTTTTTTCCTGAATATATTCAGGAAAAAACGCATACGCCCTTTTTGGCCAACCAAGCAAACTTGCAAAGGAAATGTGCACTACAATGAAGTCTCACTTCCCCCCGGTCAAAAGGGCCATCTGAAAAAAGTGTAAAATCCAGAAAGACAGGACAGGCCATGGAGAACTGGGAGCCTTGTTATGCTGATGGGCGGGATGTAAATTGCCAACAGACACTCGGGAGAAGTGTATGGTGTTTCCTGAAACATCTAAAAAACAAAGCAACAGAGCCTAGGGCACTTCCACTTATGGTCCTATAGATTAGGGAAATTAAAATCAAAAAGACACAGCCACCCCAAAGTTTGGGACGCCTCTGTTTACAAGAACCTCATTTACAGTACAAGTTCAACATCGCAGAAAGTGAAAAATGGATAAAGAAGTTGTGGTATTTACTTACAAAGCAATATCACTCAGCAATGAAATCTATGTCATCAGGCCCTTAGCAGCACAATGAGTGGATTCAGGTATGATGATTCTAACTGAAATAAGTCACACAGAAAAAGAAACATCATAAGATATCAGTAATACACGGAATGTAAACTTGGCTACACAGGAACTGAATTACAGAACAGAACAGGGTCTCAAATTTAGAAAACCAACTTATGCTTGCTTAAGGGTAAAGGTGAGTTGGGGTGCTGCATAAAACCAGAGATTGAAATGAACACAGATAAAGTTCCTTAAGCCAAATATGGAATAGACAAGAGCTACTCCTTGCTCAACGAAATGGACTCAACACCGCATATTAAATGCCTAAGAATGTACCTGACTAGTAAGTATCTTAAAACCTATGGATTGCTATGTCTCCGAAAGAGAATCAAGCATGTGTACAGGGGCATAAACGCAGCAGTGATAGGATTGGAGAGGTTCGGTGAGCAAATGAAGACCCTTTGAAGTCATATTGCATGGTACCCATTCCACGGGTTTCAACTACCCAGGTTTAAGGTATTCTTCCTTCAGCTAAAACATGCATGTGGAACCTAGAGTCTGATCAACCATGTGATCGGGAGACGTGTTCAAATATGTCTCAGTTTTCGTACCCTGGTACTCGGGTGCAACATTCCAGACGCTTTACTAACACCCTCCCGACTTGGAGAGTCAGTCCCTTTAACCTCCTGTTTGGCCCAGTTTGCAATTTCTGCGGAAGATGAACAGGAATAGCGAGAACCAATGAGAGACTAGCTGGAGGTGTCTGGACGGGCAAATTTAACTCTCATTTCCCACCAGGAAGAGGAATTAACCAAAGGCTCAGCGTGCCGTGCCGGAACCAGATTAGGGCCTGAAGCCATCCTGCGGTGTTGCGGCCAGCTCAAAAGAAAGCGAGTTGAAGAAAGGAGCTCAGGGGCACTGTAATTCACAAACCTGCAGAGTTATAAATGACAGCTATCGTCCAAAAATATACTGAAGTAAGGCTGCCAAGAGGACTTGAAAGCGGGGCAGAATTGCAGGAAACCGATTTCAGGAGGTAGACTGGAATTGCATTGAAAGCATAGGAAAAGAGGCAGAACGTCCACAATGATGCACTTGGCCAAAAAGGGCGTATGCGTTTTTTCCTGAATATATTCAGGAAAAAACGCATACGCCCTTTTTGGCCAACCAAGCAAGCTTGCAAAGGAAATCTGCACTACAATGAAGTCTCACTTCCCCCCGGTCAAAAGGGCCATCTGAAAAAAGTGTAAAATCCAGAAAGGCAGGACAGGCCATGGAGAACTGGGAGCCTTGTTATGCTGATGGGCGGGATGTAAATTGCCAACAGACACTCGGGAGAAGTGTATGGTGTTTCCTGAAACATCTAAAAAACAAAGCAACAGAGCCTAGGGCACTTCCACTTATGGTCCTATAGCTTAGGGAAATTAAAATCAAAAAGACACAGCCACCCCAAAGTTTGGGACGCCTCTGTTTACAAGAACCTCGTTTACAGTACAAGTTCAACATCGCAGAAAGTGAAAAATGGATAAAGAAGTTGTGGTATTTACTTACAAAGCAATATCACTCAGCAATGAAATCTATGTCATCAGGCCCTTAGCAGCACAATGAGTGGATTCAGGTATGATGATTCTAACTGAAATAAGTCACACAGAAAAAGAAACATCATAAGATATCAGTAATACACGGAATGTAAACTTGGCTACACAGGAACTGAATTACAGAACAGAACAGGGTCTCAAATTTGGAAAACCAACTTATGCTTGCTTAAGGGGAAAGGTGAGTTGGGGTGCTGCATAAAACCAGAGATTGAAATGAACACAGATAAAGTTCCTTAAGCCAAATATGGAATAGACAAGAGCTACTCCTTGCTCAACGAAATGGACCCAACACCGCATATTAAATGCCTAAGAATGTACCTGACTAGTAAGTATCTTAAAACCTATGGATTGCTATGTCTCCGAAAGAGAATCAAGCATGTGTACAGGGGCATAAACGCAGCAGTGATAGGATTGGAGAGGTTCGGTGAGCAAATGAAGACCCTTTGAAGTCATATTGCATGGTACCCATTCCACGGGTTTCAACTACCCAGGTTTAAGGTATTCTTCCTTCAGCTAAAACATGCATGTGGAACCTAGAGTATGATCAACCATGTGATCGGGAGACGTGTTCAAATATGTCTCAGTTTTCGTACCCTGGTACTCGGGTGCAACATTCCAGATGCTTTACTAACACCCTCCCGACTTGGAGAGTCAGTCCCTTTAACCTCCTGTTTGGCCCAGTTTGCAATTTCTGCGGAAGATGAACAGGAATAGCGAGAACCAATGAGAGACTAGCTGGAGGTGTCTGGACGGGCAAATTTAACTCTCATTTCCCACCAGGAAGAGGAATTAACCAAAGGCTCAGCGTGCCGTGCCGCAACCAGATTAGGGCCTGAAGCCATCCTGTGGTGTTGCGGCCAGCTCAAAAGAAAGCGAGTTGAAGAAAGGAGCTCAGGGGCACTGTAATTCACAAACCTGCAGAGTTATAAATGACAGCTATCGTCCAAAAATATACTGAAGTAAGGCTGCCAAGAGGACTTGAAAGCGGGGCAGAATTGCAGGAAACCGATTTCAGGAGGTAGACTGGAATTGCATTGAAAGCATAGGAAAAGAGGCAGAACGTCCACAATGATGCACTTGGCCAAAAAGGGTGTATGCGTTTTTTCCTGAATATATTCAGGAAAAAACGCATACGCCCTTTTTGGCCAACCAAGCAAGCTTGCAAAGGAAATCTGCACTACAATGAAGTCTCACTTCCCCCCGGTCAAAAGGGCCATCTGAAAAAAGTGTAAAATCCAGAAAGGCAGGACAGGCCATGGAGAACTGGGAGCCTTGTTATGCTGATGGGCGGGATGTAAATTGCCAACAGACACTCGGGAGAAGTGTATGGTGTTTCCTGAAACATCTAAAAAACAAAGCAACAGAGCCTAGGGCACTTCCACTTATGGTCCTATAGCTTAGGGAAATTAAAATCAAAAAGACACAGCCACCCCAAAGTTTGGGACGCCTCTGTTTACAAGAACCTCGTTTACAGTACAAGTTCAACATCGCAGAAAGTGAAAAATGGATAAAGAAGTTGTGGTATTTACTTACAAAGCAATATCACTCAGCAATGAAATCTATGTCATCAGGCCCTTAGCAGCACAATGAGTGGATTCAGGTATGATGATTCTAACTGAAATAAGTCACACAGAAAAAGAAACATCATAAGATATCAGTAATACACGGAATGTAAACTTGGCTACACAGGAACTGAATTACAGAACAGAACAGGGTCTCAAATTTAGAAAACCAACTTATGCTTGCTTAAGGGGAAAGGTGAGTTGGGGTGCTGCATAAAACCAGAGATTGAAATGAACACAGATAAAGTTCCTTAAGCCAAATATGGAATAGACAAGAGCTACTCCTTGCTCAACGAAATGGACTCAACACCGCATATTAAATGCCTAAGAATGTACCTGACTAGTAAGTATCTTAAAACCTATGGATTGCTATGTCTCCGAAAGAGAATCAAGCATGTGTACAGGGGCATAAACGCAGCAGTGATAGGATTGGAGAGGTTCGGTGAGCAAATGAAGACCCTTTGAAGTCATATTGCATGGTACCCATTCCACGGGTTTCAACTACCCAGGTTTAAGGTATTCTTCCTTCAGCTAAAACATGCATGTGGAACCTAGAGTATGATCAACCATGTGATCGGGAGACGTGTTCAAATATGTCTCAGTTTTCGTACCCTGGTACTCGGGTGCAACATTCCAGACGCTTTACTAACACCCTCCCGACTTGGAGAGTCAGTCCCTTTAACCTCCTGTTTGGCCCAGTTTGCAATTTCTGCGGAAGATGAACAGGAATAGCGAGAACCAATGAGAGACTAGCTGGAGGTGTCTGGACGGGCAAATTTAACTCTCATTTCCCACCAGGAAGAGGAATTAACCAAAGGCTCAGCGTGCCGTGCCGGAACCAGATTAGGGCCTGAAGCCATCCTGCGGTGTTGCGGCCAGCTCAAAAGAAAGCGAGTTGAAGAAAGGAGCTCAGGGGCACTGTAATTCACAAACCTGCAGAGTTATAAATGACAGCTATCGTCCAAAAATATACTGAAGTAAGGCTGCCAAGAGGACTTGAAAGCGGGGCAGAATTGCAGGAAACCGATTTCAGGAGGTAGACTGGAATTGCATTGAAAGCATAGGAAAAGAGGCAGAACGTCCACAATGATGCACTTGGCCAAAAAGGGCGTATGCGTTTTTTCCTGAATATATTCAGGAAAAAACGCATACGCCCTTTTTGGCCAACCAAGCAAACTTGCAAAGGAAATGTGCACTACAATGAAGTCTCACTTCCCCCCGGTCAAAAGGGCCATCTGAAAAAAGTGTAAAATCCAGAAAGACAGGACAGGCCATGGAGAACTGGGAGCCTTGTTATGCTGATGGGCGGGATGTAAATTGCCAACAGACACTCGGGAGAAGTGTATGGTGTTTCCTGAAACATCTAAAAAACAAAGCAACAGAGCCTAGGGCACTTCCACTTATGGTCCTATAGATTAGGGAAATTAAAATCAAAAAGACACAGCCACCCCAAAGTTTGGGACGCCTCTGTTTACAAGAACCTCATTTACAGTACAAGTTCAACATCGCAGAAAGTGAAAAATGGATAAAGAAGTTGTGGTATTTACTTACAAAGCAATATCACTCAGCAATGAAATCTATGTCATCAGGCCCTTAGCAGCACAATGAGTGGATTCAGGTATGATGATTCTAACTGAAATAAGTCACACAGAAAAAGAAACATCATAAGATATCAGTAATACACGGAATGTAAACTTGGCTACACAGGAACTGAATTACAGAACAGAACAGGGTCTCAAATTTAGAAAACCAACTTATGCTTGCTTAAGGGTAAAGGTGAGTTGGGGTGCTGCATAAAACCAGAGATTGAAATGAACACAGATAAAGTTCCTTAAGCCAAATATGGAATAGACAAGAGCTACTCCTTGCTCAACGAAATGGACTCAACACCGCATATTAAATGCCTAAGAATGTACCTGACTAGTAAGTATCTTAAAACCTATGGATTGCTATGTCTCCGAAAGAGAATCAAGCATGTGTACAGGGGCATAAACGCAGCAGTGATAGGATTGGAGAGGTTCGGTGAGCAAATGAAGACCCTTTGAAGTCATATTGCATGGTACCCATTCCACGGGTTTCAACTACCCAGGTTTAAGGTATTCTTCCTTCAGCTAAAACATGCATGTGGAACCTAGAGTCTGATCAACCATGTGATCGGGAGACGTGTTCAAATATGTCTCAGTTTTCGTACCCTGGTACTCGGGTGCAACATTCCAGACGCTTTACTAACACCCTCCCGACTTGGAGAGTCAGTCCCTTTAACCTCCTGTTTGGCCCAGTTTGCAATTTCTGCGGAAGATGAACAGGAATAGCGAGAACCAATGAGAGACTAGCTGGAGGTGTCTGGACGGGCAAATTTAACTCTCATTTCCCACCAGGAAGAGGAATTAACCAAAGGCTCAGCGTGCCGTGCCGGAACCAGATTAGGGCCTGAAGCCATCCTGCGGTGTTGCGGCCAGCTCAAAAGAAAGCGAGTTGAAGAAAGGAGCTCAGGGGCACTGTAATTCACAAACCTGCAGAGTTATAAATGACAGCTATCGTCCAAAAATATACTGAAGTAAGGCTGCCAAGAGGACTTGAAAGCGGGGCAGAATTGCAGGAAACCGATTTCAGGAGGTAGACTGGAATTGCATTGAAAGCATAGGAAAAGAGGCAGAACGTCCACAATGATGCACTTGGCCAAAAAGGGCGTATGCGTTTTTTCCTGAATATATTCAGGAAAAAACGCATACGCCCTTTTTGGCCAACCAAGCAAACTTGCAAAGGAAATCTGCACTACAATGAAGTCTCACTTCCCCCCGGTCAAAAGGGCCATCTGAAAAAAGTGTAAAATCCAGAAAGGCAGGACAGGCCATGGAGAACTGGGAGCCTTGTTATGCTGATGGGCGGGATGTAAATTGCCAACAGACACTCGGGAGAAGTGTATGGTGTTTCCTGAAACATCTAAAAAACAAAGCAACAGAGCCTAGGGCACTTCCACTTATGGTCCTATAGCTTAGGGAAATTAAAATCAAAAAGACACAGCCACCCCAAAGTTTGGGACGCCTCTGTTTACAAGAACCTCGTTTACAGTACAAGTTCAACATCGCAGAAAGTGAAAAATGGATAAAGAAGTTGTGGTATTTACTTACAAAGCAATATCACTCAGCAATGAAATCTATGTCATCAGGCCCTTAGCAGCACAATGAGTGGATTCAGGTATGATGATTCTAACTGAAATAAGTCACACAGAAAAAGAAACATCATAAGATATCAGTAATACACGGAATGTAAACTTGGCTACACAGGAACTGAATTACAGAACAGAACAGGGTCTCAAATTTAGAAAACCAACTTATGCTTGCTTAAGGGTAAAGGTGAGTTGGGGTGCTGCATAAAACTAGAGATTGAAATGAACACAGATAAAGTTCCTTAAGCCAAATATGGAATAGACAAGAGCTACTCCTTGCTCAACGAAATGGACTCAACACCGCATATTAAATGCCTAAGAATGTACCTGACTAGTAAGTATCTTAAAACCTATGGATTGCTATGTCTCCGAAAGAGAATCAAGCATGTGTACAGGGGCATAAACGCAGCAGTGATAGGATTGGAGAGGTTCGGTGAGCAAATGAAGACCCTTTGAAGTCATATTGCATGGTACCCATTCCACGGGTTTCAACTACCCAGGTTTAAGGTATTCTTCCTTCAGCTAAAACATGCATGTGGAACCTAGAGTCTGATCAACCATGTGATCGGGAGACGTGTTCAAATATGTCTCAGTTTTCGTACCCTGGTACTCGGGTGCAACATTCCAGACGCTTTACTAACACCCTCCCGACTTGGAGAGTCAGTCCCTTTAACCTCCTGTTTGGCCCAGTTTGCAATTTCTGCGGAAGATGAACAGGAATAGCGAGAACCAATGAGAGACTAGCTGGAGGTGTCTGGACGGGCAAATTTAACTCTCATTTCCCACCAGGAAGAGGAATTAACCAAAGGCTCAGCGTGCCGTGCCGGAACCAGATTAGGGCCTGAAGCCATCCTGCGGTGTTGTGGCCAGCTCAAAAGAAAGCGAGTTGAAGAAAGGAGCTCAGGGGCACTGTAATTCACAAACCTGCAGAGTTATAAATGACAGCTATCGTCCAAAAATATACTGAAGTAAGGCTGCCAAGAGGACTTGAAAGCGGGGCAGAATTGCAGGAAACCGATTTCAGGAGGTAGACTGGAATTGCATTGAAAGCATAGGAAAAGAGGCAGAACGTCCACAATGATGCACTTGGCCAAAAAGGGCGTATGCGTTTTTTCCTGAATATATTCAGGAAAAAACGCATACGCCCTTTTTGGCCAACCAAGCAAGCTTGCAAAGGAAATCTGCACTACAATGAAGTCTCACTTCCCCCCGGTCAAAAGGGCCATCTGAAAAAAGTGTAAAATCCAGAAAGGCAGGACAGGCCATGGAGAACTGGGAGCCTTGTTATGCTGATGGGCGGGATGTAAATTGCCAACAGACACTCGGGAGAAGTGTATGGTGTTTCCTGAAACATCTAAAAAACAAAGCAACAGAGCCTAGGGCACTTCCACTTATGGTCCTATAGATTAGGGAAATTAAAATCAAAAAGACACAGCCACCCCAAAGTTTGGGACGCCTCTGTTTACAAGAACCTCGTTTACAGTACAAGTTCAACATCGCAGAAAGTGAAAAATGGATAAAGAAGTTGTGGTATTTACTTACAAAGCAATATCACTCAGCAATGAAATCTATGTCATCAGGCCCTTAGCAGCACAATGAGTGGATTCAGGTATGATGATTCTAACTGAAATAAGTCACACAGAAAAAGAAACATCATAAGATATCAGTAATACACGGAATGTAAACTTGGCTACACAGGAACTGAATTACAGAACAGAACAGGGTCTCAAATTTAGAAAACCAACTTATGCTTGCTTAAGGGGAAAGGTGAGTTGGGGTGCTGCATAAAACCAGAGATTGAAATGAACACAGATAAAGTTCCTTAAGCCAAATATGGAATAGACAAGAGCTACTCCTTGCTCAACGAAATGGACTCAACACCGCATATTAAATGCCTAAGAATGTACCTGACTAGTAAGTATCTTAAAACCTATGGATTGCTATGTCTCCGAAAGAGAATCAAGCATGTGTACAGGGGCATAAACGCAGCAGTGATAGGATTGGAGAGGTTCGGTGAGCAAATGAAGACCCTTTGAAGTCATATTGCATGGTACCCATTCCACGGGTTTCAACTACCCAGGTTTAAGGTATTCTTCCTTCAGCTAAAACATGCATGTGGAACCTAGAGTCTGATCAACCATGTGATCGGGAGACGTGTTCAAATATGTCTCAGTTTTCGTACCCTGGTACTCGGGTGCAACATTCCAGACGCTTTACTAACACCCTCCCGACTTGGAGAGTCAGTCCCTTTAACCTCCTGTTTGGCCCAGTTTGCAATTTCTGCGGAAGATGAACAGGAATAGCGAGAACCAATGAGAGACTAGCTGGAGGTGTCTGGACGGGCAAATTTAACTCTCATTTCCCACCAGGAAGAGGAATTAACCAAAGGCTCAGCGTGCCGTGCCGGAACCAGATTAGGGCCTGAAGCCATCCTGCGGTGTTGCGGCCAGCTCAAAAGAAAGCGAGTTGAAGAAAGGAGCTCAGGGGCACTGTAATTCACAAACCTGCAGAGTTATAAATGACAGCTATCGTCCAAAAATATACTGAAGTAAGGCTGCCAAGAGGACTTGAAAGCGGGGCAGAATTGCAGGAAACCGATTTCAGGAGGTAGACTGGAATTGCATTGAAAGCATAGGAAAAGAGGCAGAACGTCCACAATGATGCACTTGGCCAAAAAGGGCGTATGCGTTTTTTCCTGAATATATTCAGGAAAAAACGCATACGCCCTTTTTGGCCAACCAAGCAAACTTGCAAAGGAAATCTGCACTACAATGAAGTCTCACTTCCCCCCGGTCAAAAGGGCCATCTGAAAAAAGTGTAAAATCCAGAAAGGCAGGACAGGCCATGGAGAACTGGGAGCCTTGTTATGCTGATGGGCGGGATGTAAATTGCCAACAGACACTCGGGAGAAGTGTATGGTGTTTCCTGAAACATCTAAAAAACAAAGCAACAGAGCCTAGGGCACTTCCACTTATGGTCCTATAGCTTAGGGAAATTAAAATCAAAAAGACACAGCCACCCCAAAGTTTGGGACGCCTCTGTTTACAAGAACCTCGTTTACAGTACAAGTTCAACATCGCAGAAAGTGAAAAATGGATAAAGAAGTTGTGGTATTTACTTACAAAGCAATATCACTCAGCAATGAAATCTATGTCATCAGGCCCTTAGCAGCACAATGAGTGGATTCAGGTATGATGATTCTAACTGAAATAAGTCACACAGAAAAAGAAACATCATAAGATATCAGTAATACACGGAATGTAAACTTGGCTACACAGGAACTGAATTACAGAACAGAACAGGGTCTCAAATTTAGAAAACCAACTTATGCTTGCTTAAGGGTAAAGGTGAGTTGGGGTGCTGCATAAAACTAGAGATTGAAATGAACACAGATAAAGTTCCTTAAGCCAAATATGGAATAGACAAGAGCTACTCCTTGCTCAACGAAATGGACTCAACACCGCATATTAAATGCCTAAGAATGTACCTGACTAGTAAGTATCTTAAAACCTATGGATTGCTATGTCTCCGAAAGAGAATCAAGCATGTGTACAGGGGCATAAACGCAGCAGTGATAGGATTGGAGAGGTTCGGTGAGCAAATGAAGACCCTTTGAAGTCATATTGCATGGTACCCATTCCACGGGTTTCAACTACCCAGGTTTAAGGTATTCTTCCTTCAGCTAAAACATGCATGTGGAACCTAGAGTCTGATCAACCATGTGATCGGGAGACGTGTTCAAATATGTCTCAGTTTTCGTACCCTGGTACTCGGGTGCAACATTCCAGACGCTTTACTAACACCCTCCCGACTTGGAGAGTCAGTCCCTTTAACCTCCTGTTTGGCCCAGTTTGCAATTTCTGCGGAAGATGAACAGGAATAGCGAGAACCAATGAGAGACTAGCTGGAGGTGTCTGGACGGGCAAATTTAACTCTCATTTCCCACCAGGAAGAGGAATTAACCAAAGGCTCAGCGTGCCGTGCCGGAACCAGATTAGGGCCTGAAGCCATCCTGCGGTGTTGTGGCCAGCTCAAAAGAAAGCGAGTTGAAGAAAGGAGCTCAGGGGCACTGTAATTCACAAACCTGCAGAGTTATAAATGACAGCTATCGTCCAAAAATATACTGAAGTAAGGCTGCCAAGAGGACTTGAAAGCGGGGCAGAATTGCAGGAAACCGATTTCAGGAGGTAGACTGGAATTGCATTGAAAGCATAGGAAAAGAGGCAGAACGTCCACAATGATGCACTTGGCCAAAAAGGGCGTATGCGTTTTTTCCTGAATATATTCAGGAAAAAACGCATACGCCCTTTTTGGCCAACCAAGCAAGCTTGCAAAGGAAATCTGCACTACAATGAAGTCTCACTTCCCCCCGGTCAAAAGGGCCATCTGAAAAAAGTGTAAAATCCAGAAAGGCAGGACAGGCCATGGAGAACTGGGAGCCTTGTTATGCTGATGGGCGGGATGTAAATTGCCAACAGACACTCGGGAGAAGTGTATGGTGTTTCCTGAAACATCTAAAAAACAAAGCAACAGAGCCTAGGGCACTTCCACTTATGGTCCTATAGCTTAGGGAAATTAAAATCAAAAAGACACAGCCACCCCAAAGTTTGGGACGCCTCTGTTTACAAGAACCTCGTTTACAGTACAAGTTCAACATCGCAGAAAGTGAAAAATGGATAAAGAAGTTGTGGTATTTACTTACAAAGCAATATCACTCAGCAATGAAATCTATGTCATCAGGCCCTTAGCAGCACAATGAGTGGATTCAGGTATGATGATTCTAACTGAAATAAGTCACACAGAAAAAGAAACATCATAAGATATCAGTAATACACGGAATGTAAACTTGGCTACACCAGAACTGAATTACAGAACAGAACAGGGTCTCAAATTTAGAAAACCAACTTATGCTTGCTTAAGGGGAAAGGTGAGTTGGGGTGCTGCATAAAACCAGAGATTGAAATGAACACAGATAAAGTTCCTTAAGCCAAATATGGAATAGACAAGAGCTACTCCTTGCTCAACGAAATGGACTCAACACCGCATATTAAATGCCTAAGAATGTACCTGACTAGTAAGTATCTTAAAACCTATGGATTGTTATGTCTCCGAAAGAGAATCAAGCATGTGTACAGGGGCATAAACGCAGCAGTGATAGGATTGGAGAGGTTCGGTGAGCAAATGAAGACCCTTTGAAGTCATATTGCATGGTACCCATTCCACGGGTTTCAACTACCCAGGTTTAAGGTATTCTTCCTTCAGCTAAAACATGCATGTGGAACCTAAAGTATGATCAACCATGTGATCGGGAGACGTGTTCAAATATGTCTCAGTTTTCGTACCCTGGTACTCGGGTGCAACATTCCAGACGCTTTACTAACACCCTCCCGACTTGGAGAGTCAGTCCCTTTAACCTCCTGTTTGGCCCAGTTTGCAATTTCTGCGAAAGATGAACAGGAATAGCGAGAACCAATGAGAGACTAGCTGGAGGTGTCTGGACGGGCAAATTTAACTCTCATTTCCCACCAGGAAGAGGAATTAACCAAAGGCTCAGCATGCCGTGCCGGAACCAGATTAGGGCCTGAAGCCATCCTGCGGTGTTGCGGCCAGGTCACAAGAAAGCGAGTTGAAGAAAGGAGCTCAGGGGCACTGTAATTCACAAACCTGCAGAGTTATAAATGACAGCTATCGTCCAAAAATATACTGAAGTAAGGCTGCCAAGAGGACTTGAAAGCGGGGCAGAATTGCAGGAAACCGATTTCAGGAGGCAGACTGGAATTGCATTGAAAGCATAGGAAAAGAGGCAGAACGTCCACAATGATGCACTTGGCCAAAAAGGGCGTATGCGTTTTTTCCTGAATATATTCAGGAAAAAACGCATATGCCCTTTTTGGCCAACCAAGCAAGCTTGCAAAGGAAATCTGCACTACAATGAAGTCTCACTTCCCCCCGGTCAAAAGGGCCATCTGAAAAAAGTGTAAAATCCAGAAAGACAGGACAGGCCATGGAGAACTGGGAGCCTTGTTATGCTGATGGGCGGGATGTAAATTGCCAACAGACACTCGGGAGAAGTGTATGGTGTTTCCTGAAACATCTAAAAAACAAAGCAACAGAGCCTAGGGCACTTCCACTTATGGTCCTATAGCTTAGGGAAATTAAAATCAAAAAGACACAGCCACCCCAAAGTTTGGGACGCCTCTGTTTACAAGAACCTCGTTTACAGTACAAGTTCAACATCGCAGAAAGTGAAAAATGGATAAAGAAGTTGTGGTATTTACTTACAAAGCAATATCACTCAGCAATGAAATCTATGTCATCAGGCCCTTAGCAGCACAATGAGTGGATTCAGGTATGATGATTCTAACTGAAATAAGTCACACAGAAAAAGAAACATCATAAGATATCAGTAATACACGGAATGTAAACTTGGCTACACAGGAACTGAATTACAGAACAGAACAGGGTCTCAAATTTAGAAAACCAACTTATGCTTGCTTAAGGGTAAAGGTGAGTTGGGGTGCTGCATAAAACCAGAGATTGAAATGAACACAGATAAAGTTCCTTAAGCCAAATATGGAATAGACAAGAGCTACTCCTTGCTCAACGAAATGGACTAAACACCCCATATTAAATGCCTAAGAATGTACCTGACTAGTAAGTATCTTAAAACCTATGGATTGCTATGTCTCCGAAAGAGAATCAAGCATGTGTACAGGGGCATAAACGCAGCAGTGATAGGATTGGAGAGGTTCGGTGAGCAAATGAAGACCCTTTGAAGTCATATTGCATGGTACCCATTCCACGGGTTTCAACTACCCAGGTTTAAGGTATTCTTCCTTCAGCTAAAACATGCATGTGGAACCTAGAGTATGATCAACCATGTGATCGGGAGACGTGTTCAAATATGTCTCAGTTTTCGTACCCTGGTACTCGGGTGCAACATTCCAGACGCTTTACTAACACCCTCCCGACTTGGAGAGTCAGTCCCTTTAACCTCCTGTTTGGCCCAGTTTGCAATTTCTGCGGAAGATGAACAGAAATAGGGAGAACCAATGAGAGACTAGCTGGAGGTGTCTGGACGGGCAAATTTAACTCTCATTTCCCACCAGGAAGAGGAAATAACCAAAGGCTCAGCGTGCCATGCCGGAACCAGATTAGGGCCTGAAGCCATCCTGCGGTGTTGCGGCCAGCTCAAAAGAAAGCGAGTTGAAGAAAGGAGCTCAGGGGCACTGTAATTCACAAACCTGCAGAGTTATAAATGACAGCTATCGTCCAAAAATATACTGAAGTAAGGCTGCCAAGAGGACTTGAAAGTGGGGCAGAATTGCAGGAAACCGATTTCAGGAGGTAGACTGGAATTGCATTGAAAGCATAGGAAAAGAGGCAGAACGTCCACAATGATGCACTTGGCCAAAAAGGGCGTATGCGTTTTTTCCTGAATATATTCAGGAAAAAACGCATACGCCCTTTTTGGCCAACCAAGCAAGCTTGCAAAGGAAATCTGCACTACAATGAAGTCTCACTTCCCCCCGGTCAAAAGGGCCATCTGAAAAAAGTGTAAAATCCAGAAAGGCAGGACAGGCCATGGAGAACTGGGAGCCTTGTTATGCTGATGGGCGGGATGTAAATTGCCAACAGACACTCGGGAGAAGTGTATGGTGTTTCCTGAAACATCTAAAAAACAAAGCAACAGAGCCTAGGGCACTTCCACTTATGGTCCTATAGCTTAGGGAAATTAAAATCAAAAAGACACAGCCACCCCAAAGTTTGGGACGCCTCTGTTTACAAGAACCTCGTTTACAGTACAAGTTCAACATCGCAGAAAGTGAAAAATGGATAAAGAAGTTGTGGTATTTACTTACAAAGCAATATCACTCAGCAATGAAATCTATGTCATCAGGCCCTTAGCAGCACAATGAGTGGATTCAGGTATGATGATTCTAACTGAAATAAGTCACACAGAAAAAGAAACATCATAAGATATCAGTAATACACGGAATGTAAACTTGGCTACACAGGAACTGAATTACAGAACAGAACAGGGTCTCAAATTTAGAAAACCAACTTATGCTTGCTTAAGGGGAAAGGTGAGTTGGGGTGCTGCATAAAACCAGAGATTGAAATGAACACAGATAAAGTTCCTTAAGCCAAATATGGAATAGACAAGAGCTACTCCTTGCTCAACGAAATGGACTCAACACCGCATATTAAATGCCTAAGAATGTACCTGACTAGTAAGTATCTTAAAACCTATGGATTGCTATGTCTCCGAAAGAGAATCAAGCATGTGTACAGGGGCATAAACGCAGCAGTGATAGGATTGGAGAGGTTCGGTGAGCAAATGAAGACCCTTTGAAGTCATATTGCATGGTACCCATTCCACGGGTTTCAACTACCCAGGTTTAAGGTATTCTTCCTTCAGCTAAAACATGCATGTGGAACCTAGAGTATGATCAACCATGTGATCGGGAGACGTGTTCAAATATGTCTCAGTTTTCGTACCCTGGTACTCGGGTGCAACATTCCAGACGCTTTACTAACACCCTCCCGACTTGGAGAGTCAGTCCCTTTAACCTCCTGTTTGGCCCAGTTTGCAATTTCTGCGGAAGATGAACAGGAATAGCGAGAACCAATGAGAGACTAGCTGGAGGTGTCTGGACGGGCAAATTTAACTCTCATTTCCCACCAGGAAGAGGAATTAACCAAAGGCTCAGCGTGCCGTGCCGGAACCAGATTAGGGCCTGAAGCCATCCTGCGGTGTTGCGGCCAGCTCAAAAGAAAGCGAGTTGAAGAAAGGAGCTCAGGGGCACTGTAATTCACAAACCTGCAGAGTTATAAATGACAGCTATCGTCCAAAAATATACTGAAGTAAGGCTGCCAAGAGGACTTGAAAGCGGGGCAGAATTGCAGGAAACCGATTTCAGGAGGTAGACTGGAATTGCATTGAAAGCATAGGAAAAGAGGCAGAACGTCCACAATGATGCACTTGGCCAAAAAGGGCGTATGCGTTTTTTCCTGAATATATTCAGGAAAAAACGCATACGCCCTTTTTGGCCAACCAAGCAAACTTGCAAAGGAAATGTGCACTACAATGAAGTCTCACTTCCCCCCGGTCAAAAGGGCCATCTGAAAAAAGTGTAAAATCCAGAAAGACAGGACAGGCCATGGAGAACTGGGAGCCTTGTTATGCTGATGGGCGGGATGTAAATTGCCAACAGACACTCGGGAGAAGTGTATGGTGTTTCCTGAAACATCTAAAAAACAAAGCAACAGAGCCTAGGGCACTTCCACTTATGGTCCTATAGCTTAGGGAAATTAAAATCAAAAAGACACAGCCACCCCAAAGTTTGGGACGCCTCTGTTTACAAGAACCTCGTTTACAGTACAAGTTCAACATCGCAGAAAGTGAAAAATGGATAAAGAAGTTGTGGTATTTACTTACAAAGCAATATCACTCAGCAATGAAATCTATGTCATCAGGCCCTTAGCAGCACAATGAGTGGATTCAGGTATGATGATTCTAACTGAAATAAGTCACACAGAAAAAGAAACATCATAAGATATCAGTAATACACGGAATGTAAACTTGGCTACACAGGAACTGAATTACAGAACAGAACAGGGTCTCAAATTTAGAAAACCAACTTATGCTTGCTTAAGGGGAAAGGTGAGTTGGGGTGCTGCATAAAACCAGAGATTGAAATGAACACAGATAAAGTTCCTTAAGCCAAATATGGAATAGACAAGAGCTACTCCTTGCTCAACGAAATGGACTCAACACCGCATATTAAATGCCTAAGAATGTACCTGACTAGTAAGTATCTTAAAACCTATGGATTGCTATGTCTCCGAAAGAGAATCAAGCATGTGTACAGGGGCATAAACGCAGCAGTGATAGGATTGGAGAGGTTCGGTGAGCAAATGAAGACCCTTTGAAGTCATATTGCATGGTACCCATTCCACGGGTTTCAACTACCCAGGTTTAAGGTATTCTTCCTTCAGCTAAAACATGCATGTGGAACCTAGAGTCTGATCAACCATGTGATCGGGAGACGTGTTCAAATATGTCTCAGTTTTCGTACCCTGGTACTCGGGTGCAACATTCCAGACGCTTTACTAACACCCTCCCGACTTGGAGAGTCAGTCCCTTTAACCTCCTGTTTGGCCCAGTTTGCAATTTCTGCGGAAGATGAACAGGAATAGCGAGAACCAATGAGAGACTAGCTGGAGGTGTCTGGACGGGCAAATTTAACTCTCATTTCCCACCAGGAAGAGGAATTAACCAAAGGCTCAGCGTGCCGTGCCGGAACCAGATTAGGGCCTGAAGCCATCCTGCGGTGTTGCGGCCAGCTCAAAAGAAAGCGAGTTGAAGAAAGGAGCTCAGGGGCACTGTAATTCACAAACCTGCAGAGTTATAAATGACAGCTATCGTCCAAAAATATACTGAAGTAAGGCTGCCAAGAGGACTTGAAAGCGGGGCAGAATTGCAGGAAACCGATTTCAGGAGGTAGACTGGAATTGCATTGAAAGCATAGGAAAAGAGGCAGAACGTCCACAATGATGCACTTGGCCAAAAAGGGCGTATGCGTTTTTTCCTGAATATATTCAGGAAAAAACGCATACGCCCTTTTTGGCCAACCAAGCAAACTTGCAAAGGAAATCTGCACTACAATGAAGTCTCACTTCCCCCCGGTCAAAAGGGCCATCTGAAAAAAGTGTAAAATCCAGAAAGGCAGGACAGGCCATGGAGAACTGGGAGCCTTGTTATGCTGATGGGCGGGATGTAAATTGCCAACAGACACTCGGGAGAAGTGTATGGTGTTTCCTGAAACATCTAAAAAACAAAGCAACAGAGCCTAGGGCACTTCCACTTATGGTCCTATAGCTTAGGGAAATTAAAATCAAAAAGACACAGCCACCCCAAAGTTTGGGACGCCTCTGTTTACAAGAACCTCGTTTACAGTACAAGTTCAACATCGCAGAAAGTGAAAAATGGATAAAGAAGTTGTGGTATTTACTTACAAAGCAATATCACTCAGCAATGAAATCTATGTCATCAGGCCCTTAGCAGCACAATGAGTGGATTCAGGTATGATGATTCTAACTGAAATAAGTCACACAGAAAAAGAAACATCATAAGATATCAGTAATACACGGAATGTAAACTTGGCTACACAGGAACTGAATTACAGAACAGAACAGGGTCTCAAATTTAGAAAACCAACTTATGCTTGCTTAAGGGTAAAGGTGAGTTGGGGTGCTGCATAAAACCAGAGATTGAAATGAACACAGATAAAGTTCCTTAAGCCAAATATGGAATAGACAAGAGCTACTCCTTGCTCAACGAAATGGACTCAACACCGCATATTAAATGCCTAAGAATGTACCTGACTAGTAAGTATCTTAAAACCTATGGATTGCTATGTCTCCGAAAGAGAATCAAGCATGTGTACAGGGGCATAAACGCAGCAGTGATAGGATTGGAGAGGTTCGGTGAGCAAATGAAGACCCTTTGAAGTCATATTGCATGGTACCCATTCCACGGGTTTCAACTACCCAGGTTTAAGGTATTCTTCCTTCAGCTAAAACATGCATGTGGAACCTAGAGTCTGATCAACCATGTGATCGGGAGACGTGTTCAAATATGTCTCAGTTTTCGTACCCTGGTACTCGGGTGCAACATTCCAGACGCTTTACTAACACCCTCCCGACTTGGAGAGTCAGTCCCTTTAACCTCCTGTTTGGCCCAGTTTGCAATTTCTGCGGAAGATGAACAGGAATAGCGAGAACCAATGAGAGACTAGCTGGAGGTGTCTGGACGGGCAAATTTAACTCTCATTTCCCACCAGGAAGAGGAATTAACCAAAGGCTCAGCGTGCCGTGCCGGAACCAGATTAGGGCCTGAAGCCATCCTGCGGTGTTGCGGCCAGCTCAAAAGAAAGCGAGTTGAAGAAAGGAGCTCAGGGGCACTGTAATTCACAAACCTGCAGAGTTATAAATGACAGCTATCGTCCAAAAATATACTGAAGTAAGGCTGCCAAGAGGACTTGAAAGCGGGGCAGAATTGCAGGAAACCGATTTCAGGAGGTAGACTGGAATTGCATTGAAAGCATAGGAAAAGAGGCAGAACGTCCACAATGATGCACTTGGCCAAAAAGGGCGTATGCGTTTTTTCCTGAATATATTCAGGAAAAAACGCATACGCCCTTTTTGGCCAACCAAGCAAACTTGCAAAGGAAATCTGCACTACAATGAAGTCTCACTTCCCCCCGGTCAAAAGGGCCATCTGAAAAAAGTGTAAAATCCAGAAAGGCAGGACAGGCCATGGAGAACTGGGAGCCTTGTTATGCTGATGGGCGGGATGTAAATTGCCAACAGACACTCGGGAGAAGTGTATGGTGTTTCCTGAAACATCTAAAAAACAAAGCAACAGAGCCTAGGGCACTTCCACTTATGGTCCTATAGCTTAGGGAAATTAAAATCAAAAAGACACAGCCACCCCAAAGTTTGGGACGCCTCTGTTTACAAGAACCTCGTTTACAGTACAAGTTCAACATCGCAGAAAGTGAAAAATGGATAAAGAAGTTGTGGTATTTACTTACAAAGCAATATCACTCAGCAATGAAATCTATGTCATCAGGCCCTTAGCAGCACAATGAGTGGATTCAGGTATGATGATTCTAACTGAAATAAGTCACACAGAAAAAGAAACATCATAAGATATCAGTAATACACGGAATGTAAACTTGGCTACACAGGAACTGAATTACAGAACAGAACAGGGTCTCAAATTTAGAAAACCAACTTATGCTTGCTTAAGGGTAAAGGTGAGTTGGGGTGCTGCATAAAACTAGAGATTGAAATGAACACAGATAAAGTTCCTTAAGCCAAATATGGAATAGACAAGAGCTACTCCTTGCTCAACGAAATGGACTCAACACCGCATATTAAATGCCTAAGAATGTACCTGACTAGTAAGTATCTTAAAACCTATGGATTGCTATGTCTCCGAAAGAGAATCAAGCATGTGTACAGGGGCATAAACGCAGCAGTGATAGGATTGGAGAGGTTCGGTGAGCAAATGAAGACCCTTTGAAGTCATATTGCATGGTACCCATTCCACGGGTTTCAACTACCCAGGTTTAAGGTATTCTTCCTTCAGCTAAAACATGCATGTGGAACCTAGAGTCTGATCAACCATGTGATCGGGAGACGTGTTCAAATATGTCTCAGTTTTCGTACCCTGGTACTCGGGTGCAACATTCCAGACGCTTTACTAACACCCTCCCGACTTGGAGAGTCAGTCCCTTTAACCTCCTGTTTGGCCCAGTTTGCAATTTCTGCGGAAGATGAACAGGAATAGCGAGAACCAATGAGAGACTAGCTGGAGGTGTCTGGACGGGCAAATTTAACTCTCATTTCCCACCAGGAAGAGGAATTAACCAAAGGCTCAGCGTGCCGTGCCGGAACCAGATTAGGGCCTGAAGCCATCCTGCGGTGTTGTGGCCAGCTCAAAAGAAAGCGAGTTGAAGAAAGGAGCTCAGGGGCACTGTAATTCACAAACCTGCAGAGTTATAAATGACAGCTATCGTCCAAAAATATACTGAAGTAAGGCTGCCAAGAGGACTTGAAAGCGGGGCAGAATTGCAGGAAACCGATTTCAGGAGGTAGACTGGAATTGCATTGAAAGCATAGGAAAAGAGGCAGAACGTCCACAATGATGCACTTGGCCAAAAAGGGCGTATGCGTTTTTTCCTGAATATATTCAGGAAAAAACGCATACGCCCTTTTTGGCCAACCAAGCAAGCTTGCAAAGGAAATCTGCACTACAATGAAGTCTCACTTCCCCCCGGTCAAAAGGGCCATCTGAAAAAAGTGTAAAATCCAGAAAGGCAGGACAGGCCATGGAGAACTGGGAGCCTTGTTATGCTGATGGGCGGGATGTAAATTGCCAACAGACACTCGGGAGAAGTGTATGGTGTTTCCTGAAACATCTAAAAAACAAAGCAACAGAGCCTAGGGCACTTCCACTTATGGTCCTATAGCTTAGGGAAATTAAAATCAAAAAGACACAGCCACCCCAAAGTTTGGGACGCCTCTGTTTACAAGAACCTCGTTTACAGTACAAGTTCAACATCGCAGAAAGTGAAAAATGGATAAAGAAGTTGTGGTATTTACTTACAAAGCAATATCACTCAGCAATGAAATCTATGTCATCAGGCCCTTAGCAGCACAATGAGTGGATTCAGGTATGATGATTCTAACTGAAATAAGTCACACAGAAAAAGAAACATCATAAGATATCAGTAATACACGGAATGTAAACTTGGCTACACCAGAACTGAATTACAGAACAGAACAGGGTCTCAAATTTAGAAAACCAACTTATGCTTGCTTAAGGGGAAAGGTGAGTTGGGGTGCTGCATAAAACCAGAGATTGAAATGAACACAGATAAAGTTCCTTAAGCCAAATATGGAATAGACAAGAGCTACTCCTTGCTCAACGAAATGGACTCAACACCGCATATTAAATGCCTAAGAATGTACCTGACTAGTAAGTATCTTAAAACCTATGGATTGTTATGTCTCCGAAAGAGAATCAAGCATGTGTACAGGGGCATAAACGCAGCAGTGATAGGATTGGAGAGGTTCGGTGAGCAAATGAAGACCCTTTGAAGTCATATTGCATGGTACCCATTCCACGGGTTTCAACTACCCAGGTTTAAGGTATTCTTCCTTCAGCTAAAACATGCATGTGGAACCTAGAGTCTGATCAACCATGTGATCGGGAGACGTGTTCAAATATGTCTCAGTTTTCGTACCCTGGTACTCGGGTGCAACATTCCAGACGCTTTACTAACACCCTCCCGACTTGGAGAGTCAGTCCCTTTAACCTCCTGTTTGGCCCAGTTTGCAATTTCTGCGGAAGATGAACAGGAATAGCGAGAACCAATGAGAGACTAGCTGGAGGTGTCTGGACGGGCAAATTTAACTCTCATTTCCCACCAGGAAGAGGAATTAACCAAAGGCTCAGCGTGCCGTGCCGGAACCAGATTAGGGCCTGAAGCCATCCTGCGGTGTTGCGGCCAGCTCAAAAGAAAGCGAGTTGAAGAAAGGAGCTCAGGGGCACTGTAATTCACAAACCTGCAGAGTTATAAATGACAGCTATCGTCCAAAAATATACTGAAGTAAGGCTGCCAAGAGGACTTGAAAGCGGGGCAGAATTGCAGGAAACCGATTTCAGGAGGTAGACTGGAATTGCATTGAAAGCATAGGAAAAGAGGCAGAACGTCCACAATGATGCACTTGGCCAAAAAGGGCGTATGCGTTTTTTCCTGAATATATTCAGGAAAAAACGCATACGCCCTTTTTGGCCAACCAAGCAAACTTGCAAAGGAAATCTGCACTACAATGAAGTCTCACTTCCCCCCGGTCAAAAGGGCCATCTGAAAAAAGTGTAAAATCCAGAAAGGCAGGACAGGCCATGGAGAACTGGGAGCCTTGTTATGCTGATGGGCGGGATGTAAATTGCCAACAGACACTCGGGAGAAGTGTATGGTGTTTCCTGAAACATCTAAAAAACAAAGCAACAGAGCCTAGGGCACTTCCACTTATGGTCCTATAGCTTAGGGAAATTAAAATCAAAAAGACACAGCCACCCCAAAGTTTGGGACGCCTCTGTTTACAAGAACCTCGTTTACAGTACAAGTTCAACATCGCAGAAAGTGAAAAATGGATAAAGAAGTTGTGGTATTTACTTACAAAGCAATATCACTCAGCAATGAAATCTATGTCATCAGGCCCTTAGCAGCACAATGAGTGGATTCAGGTATGATGATTCTAACTGAAATAAGTCACACAGAAAAAGAAACATCATAAGATATCAGTAATACACGGAATGTAAACTTGGCTACACAGGAACTGAATTACAGAACAGAACAGGGTCTCAAATTTAGAAAACCAACTTATGCTTGCTTAAGGGTAAAGGTGAGTTGGGGTGCTGCATAAAACTAGAGATTGAAATGAACACAGATAAAGTTCCTTAAGCCAAATATGGAATAGACAAGAGCTACTCCTTGCTCAACGAAATGGACTCAACACCGCATATTAAATGCCTAAGAATGTACCTGACTAGTAAGTATCTTAAAACCTATGGATTGCTATGTCTCCGAAAGAGAATCAAGCATGTGTACAGGGGCATAAACGCAGCAGTGATAGGATTGGAGAGGTTCGGTGAGCAAATGAAGACCCTTTGAAGTCATATTGCATGGTACCCATTCCACGGGTTTCAACTACCCAGGTTTAAGGTATTCTTCCTTCAGCTAAAACATGCATGTGGAACCTAGAGTCTGATCAACCATGTGATCGGGAGACGTGTTCAAATATGTCTCAGTTTTCGTACCCTGGTACTCGGGTGCAACATTCCAGACGCTTTACTAACACCCTCCCGACTTGGAGAGTCAGTCCCTTTAACCTCCTGTTTGGCCCAGTTTGCAATTTCTGCGGAAGATGAACAGGAATAGCGAGAACCAATGAGAGACTAGCTGGAGGTGTCTGGACGGGCAAATTTAACTCTCATTTCCCACCAGGAAGAGGAATTAACCAAAGGCTCAGCGTGCCGTGCCGGAACCAGATTAGGGCCTGAAGCCATCCTGCGGTGTTGTGGCCAGCTCAAAAGAAAGCGAGTTGAAGAAAGGAGCTCAGGGGCACTGTAATTCACAAACCTGCAGAGTTATAAATGACAGCTATCGTCCAAAAATATACTGAAGTAAGGCTGCCAAGAGGACTTGAAAGCGGGGCAGAATTGCAGGAAACCGATTTCAGGAGGTAGACTGGAATTGCATTGAAAGCATAGGAAAAGAGGCAGAACGTCCACAATGATGCACTTGGCCAAAAAGGGCGTATGCGTTTTTTCCTGAATATATTCAGGAAAAAACGCATACGCCCTTTTTGGCCAACCAAGCAAGCTTGCAAAGGAAATCTGCACTACAATGAAGTCTCACTTCCCCCCGGTCAAAAGGGCCATCTGAAAAAAGTGTAAAATCCAGAAAGGCAGGACAGGCCATGGAGAACTGGGAGCCTTGTTATGCTGATGGGCGGGATGTAAATTGCCAACAGACACTCGGGAGAAGTGTATGGTGTTTCCTGAAACATCTAAAAAACAAAGCAACAGAGCCTAGGGCACTTCCACTTATGGTCCTATAGCTTAGGGAAATTAAAATCAAAAAGACACAGCCACCCCAAAGTTTGGGACGCCTCTGTTTACAAGAACCTCGTTTACAGTACAAGTTCAACATCGCAGAAAGTGAAAAATGGATAAAGAAGTTGTGGTATTTACTTACAAAGCAATATCACTCAGCAATGAAATCTATGTCATCAGGCCCTTAGCAGCACAATGAGTGGATTCAGGTATGATGATTCTAACTGAAATAAGTCACACAGAAAAAGAAACATCATAAGATATCAGTAATACACGGAATGTAAACTTGGCTACACCAGAACTGAATTACAGAACAGAACAGGGTCTCAAATTTAGAAAACCAACTTATGCTTGCTTAAGGGGAAAGGTGAGTTGGGGTGCTGCATAAAACCAGAGATTGAAATGAACACAGATAAAGTTCCTTAAGCCAAATATGGAATAGACAAGAGCTACTCCTTGCTCAACGAAATGGACTCAACACCGCATATTAAATGCCTAAGAATGTACCTGACTAGTAAGTATCTTAAAACCTATGGATTGTTATGTCTCCGAAAGAGAATCAAGCATGTGTACAGGGGCATAAACGCAGCAGTGATAGGATTGGAGAGGTTCGGTGAGCAAATGAAGACCCTTTGAAGTCATATTGCATGGTACCCATTCCACGGGTTTCAACTACCCAGGTTTAAGGTATTCTTCCTTCAGCTAAAACATGCATGTGGAACCTAGAGTCTGATCAACCATGTGATCGGGAGACGTGTTCAAATATGTCTCAGTTTTCGTACCCTGGTACTCGGGTGCAACATTCCAGACGCTTTACTAACACCCTCCCGACTTGGAGAGTCAGTCCCTTTAACCTCCTGTTTGGCCCAGTTTGCAATTTCTGCGGAAGATGAACAGGAATAGCGAGAACCAATGAGAGACTAGCTGGAGGTGTCTGGACGGGCAAATTTAACTCTCATTTCCCACCAGGAAGAGGAATTAACCAAAGGCTCAGCGTGCCGTGCCGGAACCAGATTAGGGCCTGAAGCCATCCTGCGGTGTTGCGGCCAGCTCAAAAGAAAGCGAGTTGAAGAAAGGAGCTCAGGGGCACTGTAATTCACAAACCTGCAGAGTTATAAATGACAGCTATCGTCCAAAAATATACTGAAGTAAGGCTGCCAAGAGGACTTGAAAGCGGGGCAGAATTGCAGGAAACCGATTTCAGGAGGTAGACTGGAATTGCATTGAAAGCATAGGAAAAGAGGCAGAACGTCCACAATGATGCACTTGGCCAAAAAGGGCGTATGCGTTTTTTCCTGAATATATTCAGGAAAAAACGCATACGCCCTTTTTGGCCAACCAAGCAAGCTTGCAAAGGAAATCTGCACTACAATGAAGTCTCACTTCCCCCCGGTCAAAAGGGCCATCTGAAAAAAGTGTAAAATCCAGAAAGGCAGGACAGGCCATGGAGAACTGGGAGCCTTGTTATGCTGATGGGCGGGATGTAAATTGCCAACAGACACTCGGGAGAAGTGTATGGTGTTTCCTGAAACATCTAAAAAACAAAGCAACAGAGCCTAGGGCACTTCCACTTATGGTCCTATAGCTTAGGGAAATTAAAATCAAAAAGACACAGCCACCCCAAAGTTTGGGACGCCTCTGTTTACAAGAACCTCGTTTACAGTACAAGTTCAACATCGCAGAAAGTGAAAAATGGATAAAGAAGTTGTGGTATTTACTTACAAAGCAATATCACTCAGCAATGAAATCTATGTCATCAGGCCCTTAGCAGCACAATGAGTGGATTCAGGTATGATGATTCTAACTGAAATAAGTCACACAGAAAAAGAAACATCATAAGATATCAGTAATACACGGAATGTAAACTTGGCTACACAGGAACTGAATTACAGAACAGAACAGGGTCTCAAATTTGGAAAACCAACTTATGCTTGCTTAAGGGGAAAGGTGAGTTGGGGTGCTGCATAAAACCAGAGATTGAAATGAACACAGATAAAGTTCCTTAAGCCAAATATGGAATAGACAAGAGCTACTCCTTGCTCAACGAAATGGACTCAACACCGCATATTAAATGCCTAAGAATGTACCTGACTAGTAAGTATCTTAAAACCTATGGATTGCTATGTCTCCGAAAGAGAATCAAGCATGTGTACAGGGGCATAAACGCAGCAGTGATAGGATTGGAGAGGTTCGGTGAGCAAATGAAGACCCTTTGAAGTCATATTGCATGGTACCCATTCCACGGGTTTCAACTACCCAGGTTTAAGGTATTCTTCCTTCAGGTAAAACATGCATGTGGAACCTAGAGTCTGATCAACCATGTGATCGGGAGACGTGTTCAAATATGTCTCAGTTTTCGTACCCTGGTACTCGGGTGCAACATTCCAGATGCTTTACTAACACCCTCCCGACTTGGAGAGTCAGTCCCTTTAACCTCCTGTTTGGCCCAGTTTGCAATTTCTGCGGAAGATGAACAGGAATAGCGAGAACCAATGAGAGACTAGCTGGAGGTGTCTGGACGGGCAAATTTAACTCTCATTTCCCACCAGGAAGAGGAATTAACCAAAGGCTCAGCGTGCCGTGCCGCAACCAGATTAGGGCCTGAAGCCATCCTGTGGTGTTGCGGCCAGCTCAAAAGAAAGCGAGTTGAAGAAAGGAGCTCAGGGGCACTGTAATTCACAAACCTGCAGAGTTATAAATGACAGCTATCGTCCAAAAATATACTGAAGTAAGGCTGCCAAGAGGACTTGAAAGCGGGGCAGAATTGCAGGAAACCGATTTCAGGAGGTAGACTGGAATTGCATTGAAAGCATAGGAAAAGAGGCAGAACGTCCACAATGATGCACTTGGCCAAAAAGGGCGTATGCGTTTTTTCCTGAATATATTCAGGAAAAAACGCATACGCCCTTTTTGGCCAACCAAGCAAGCTTGCAAAGGAAATCTGCACTACAATGAAGTCTCACTTCCCCCCGGTCAAAAGGGCCATCTGAAAAAAGTGTAAAATCCAGAAAGGCAGGACAGGCCATGGAGAACTGGGAGCCTTGTTATGCTGATGGGCGGGATGTAAATTGCCAACAGACACTCGGGAGAAGTGTATGGTGTTTCCTGAAACATCTAAAAAACAAAGCAACAGAGCCTAGGGCACTTCCACTTATGGTCCTATAGCTTAGGGAAATTAAAATCAAAAAGACACAGCCACCCCAAAGTTTGGGACGCCTCTGTTTACAAGAACCTCGTTTACAGTACAAGTTCAACATCGCAGAAAGTGAAAAATGGATAAAGAAGTTGTGGTATTTACTTACAAAGCAATATCACTCAGCAATGAAATCTATGTCATCAGGCCCTTAGCAGCACAATGAGTGGATTCAGGTATGATGATTCTAACTGAAATAAGTCACACAGAAAAAGAAACATCATAAGATATCAGTAATACACGGAATGTAAACTTGGCTACACAGGAACTGAATTACAGAACAGAACAGGGTCTCAAATTTAGAAAACCAACTTATGCTTGCTTAAGGGTAAAGGTGAGTTGGGGTGCTGCATAAAACCAGAGATTGAAATGAACACAGATAAAGTTCCTTAAGCCAAATATGGAATAGACAAGAGCTACTCCTTGCTCAACGAAATGGACTAAACACCCCATATTAAATGCCTAAGAATGTACCTGACTAGTAAGTATCTTAAAACCTATGGATTGCTATGTCTCCGAAAGAGAATCAAGCATGTGTACAGGGGCATAAACGCAGCAGTGATAGGATTGGAGAGGTTCGGTGAGCAAATGAAGACCCTTTGAAGTCATATTGCATGGTACCCATTCCACGGGTTTCAACTACCCAGGTTTAAGGTATTCTTCCTTCAGCTAAAACATGCATGTGGAACCTAGAGTATGATCAACCATGTGATCGGGAGACGTGTTCAAATATGTCTCAGTTTTCGTACCCTGGTACTCGGGTGCAACATTCCAGACGCTTTACTAACACCCTCCCGACTTGGAGAGTCAGTCCCTTTAACCTCCTGTTTGGCCCAGTTTGCAATTTCTGCGGAAGATGAACAGAAATAGGGAGAACCAATGAGAGACTAGCTGGAGGTGTCTGGACGGGCAAATTTAACTCTCATTTCCCACCAGGAAGAGGAAATAACCAAAGGCTCAGCATGCCGTGCCGGAACCAGATTAGGGCCTGAAGCCATCCTGCGGTGTTGCGGCCAGCTCAAAAGAAAGCGAGTTGAAGAAAGGAGCTCAGGGGCACTGTAATTCACAAACCTGCAGAGTTATAAATGACAGCTATCGTCCAAAAATATACTGAAGTAAGGCTGCCAAGAGGACTTGAAAGTGGGGCAGAATTGCAGGAAACCGATTTCAGGAGGTAGACTGGAATTGCATTGAAAGCATAGGAAAAGAGGCAGAACGTCCACAATGATGCACTTGGCCAAAAAGGGCGTATGCGTTTTTTCCTGAATATATTCAGGAAAAAACGCATACGCCCTTTTTGGCCAACCAAGCAAGCTTGCAAAGGAAATCTGCACTACAATGAAGTCTCACTTCCCCCCGGTCAAAAGGGCCATCTGAAAAAAGTGTAAAATCCAGAAAGGCAGGACAGGCCATGGAGAACTGGGAGCCTTGTTATGCTGATGGGCGGGATGTAAATTGCCAACAGACACTCGGGAGAAGTGTATGGTGTTTCCTGAAACATCTAAAAAACAAAGCAACAGAGCCTAGGGCACTTCCACTTATGTTCCTATAGCTTAGGGAAATTAAAATCAAAAAGACACAGCCACCCCAAAGTTTGGGACGCCTCTGTTTACAAGAACCTCGTTTACAGTACAAGTTCAACATCGCAGAAAGTGAAAAATGGATAAAGAAGTTGTGGTATTTACTTACAAAGCAATATCACTCAGCAATGAAATCTATGTCATCAGGCCCTTAGCAGCACAATGAGTGGATTCAGGTATGATGATTCTAACTGAAATAAGTCACACAGAAAAAGAAACATCATAAGATATCAGTAATACACGGAATGTAAACTTGGCTACACATGAACTGAATCACAGAACAGAACAGGGTCTCAAATTTAGAAAACCAACTTATGCTTGCTTAAGGGGAAATGTGAGTTGGGGTGCTGCATAAAACCAGAGATTGAAATGAGCACAGATAAAGTTCCTTAAGCCAAATATGGAATAGACAAGAGCTACTCCTTGCTCAAAGTAATGGACTCAACACCGCATATTAAACGCCTAAGAATGTACCTGACTAGTAAGTATCTTAAAACCTATGGATTGCTATGTCTCCGAAAGAGAATCAATCATGTGTACAGGGGCATAAACACAGCAGTGATAGGATTGGAGAGGTTCGGTGAGCAAATGAAGACCCTTTGAAGTCATATTGCATGGTACCCATTCCACGGGTTTCAACTACCCAGGTTTAAGGTATTCTTCCTTCAGGTAAAACATGCATGTGGAACCTAGAGTCTGATCAACCATGTGATCGGGAGACGTGTTCAAATATGTCTCAGTTTTCGTACCCTGGTACTCGGGTGCAACATTCCAGACGCTTTACTAACACCCTCCCGACTTGGAGAGTCAGTCCCTTTAACCTCCTGTTTGGCCCAGTTTGCAATTTCTGCGGAAGATGAACAGGAATAGCGAGAACCAATGAGAGACTAGCTGGAGGTGTCTGGACGGGCAAATTTAACTCTCATTTCCCACCAGGAAGAGGAATTAACCAAAGGCTCAGCGTGCCGTGCCGGAACCAGATTAGGGCCTGAAGCCATCCTGCGGTGTTGCGGCCAGCTCACAAGAAAGCGAGTTGAAGAAAGGAGCTCAGGGGCACTGTAATTCACAAACCTGCAGAGTTATAAATGACAGCTATCGTCCAAAAATATACTGAAGTAAGGCTGCCAAGAGGACTTGAAAGCGGGGCAGAATTGCAGGAAACCGATTTCAGGAGGTAGACTGGAATTGCATTGAAAGCATAGGAAAAGAGGCAGAACGTCCACAATGATGCACTTGGCCAAAAAGGGCGTATGCGTTTTTTCCTGAATATATTCAGGAAAAAACTCATACGCCCTTTTTGGCCAACCAATCAAGCTTGCAAAGGAAATCTGCACTACAATGAAGTCTCACTTCCCCCCGGTCCAAAGGGCCATCTGAAAAAAGTGTAAAATCCAGAACGGCAGGACAGGCCATGGAGAACTGGGAGCCTTGTTATGCTGATGGGCGGGATGTAAATTGCCAACAGACACTCGGGAGAAGTGTATGGTGTTTCCTGAAACATCTAAAAAACAAAGCAGCAGAGCCTAGGGCACTTCCACTTATGGTCCTATAGATTAGGGAAATTAAAATCAAAAAGACACAGCCACCCCAAAGTTTGGGATGCCTCTGTTTACAAGAACCTCGTTTACAGTACAAGTTCAACATCGCAGAAAGTGAAAAATGGATAAAGAAGTTGTGGTATTTACTTACAAAGCAATATCACTCAGCAATGAAATCTATGTCATCAGGCCCTTAGCAGCACAATGAGTGGATTCAGGTATGATGATTCTAACTGAAATAAGTCACACAGAAAAAGAAACATCATAAGATATCAGTAATACACGGAATGTAAACTTGGCTACACAGGAACTGAATTACAGAACAGAACAGGGTCTCAAATTTAGAAAACCAACTTATGCTTGCTTAAGGGGAAAGGTGAGTTGGGGTGCTGCATAAAACCAGAGATTGAAATGAACACAGATAAAGTTCCTTAAGCCAAATATGGAATAGACAAGAGCTACTCCTTGCTCAACGAAATGGACTCAACACCGCATATTAAATGCCTAAGAATGTACCTGACTAGTAAGTATCTTAAAACCTATGGATTGCTATGTCTCCGAAAGAGAATCAAGCATGTGTACAGGGGCATAAACGCAGCAGTGATAGGATTGGAGAGGTTCGGTGAGCAAATGAAGACCCTTTGAAGTCATATTGCATGGTACCCATTCCACGGGTTTCAACTACCCAGGTTTAAGGTATTCTTCCTTCAGGTAAAACATGCATGTGGAACCTAGAGTCTGATCAACCATGTGATCGGGAGACGTGTTCAAATATGTCTCAGTTTTCGTACCCTGGTACTCGGGTGCAACATTCCAGACGCTTTACTAACACCCTCCCGACTTGGAGAGTCAGTCCCTTTAACCTCCTGTTTGGCCCAGTTTGCAATTTCTGCGGAAGATGAACAGGAATAGCGAGAACCAATGAGAGACTAGCTGGAGGTGTCTGGACGGGCAAATTTAACTCTCATTTCCCACCAGGAAGAGGAATTAACCAAAGGCTCAGCGTGCCGTGCCGGAACCAGATTAGGGCCTGAAGCCATCCTGCGGTGTTGCGGCCAGCTCAAAAGAAAGCGAGTTGAAGAAAGGAGCTCAGGGGCACTGTAATTCACAAACCTGCAGAGTTATAAATGACAGCTATCGTCCAAAAATATACTGAAGTAAGGCTGCCAAGAGGACTTGAAAGCGGGGCAGAATTGCAGGAAACCGATTTCAGGAGGTAGACTGGAATTGCATTGAAAGCATAGGAAAAGAGGCAGAACGTCCACAATGATGCACTTGGCCAAAAAGGGCGTATGCGTTTTTTCCTGAATATATTCAGGAAAAAACGCATACGCCCTTTTTGGCCAACCAAGCAAGCTTGCAAAGGAAATGTGCACTACAATGAAGTCTCACTTCCCCCCGGTCAAAAGGGCCATCTGAAAAAAGTGTAAAATCCAGAAAGACAGTTCAGGCCATGGAGAACTGGGAGCCTTGTTATGCTGATGGGCGGGATGTAAATTGCCAACAGACACTCGGGAGAAGTGTATGGTGTTTCCTGAAACATCTAAAAAACAAAGCAACAGAGCCTAGGGCACTTCCACTTATGGTCCTATAGCTTAGGGAAATTAAAATCAAAAAGACACAGCCACCCCAAAGTTTGGGACGCCTCTGTTTACAAGAACCTCGTTTACAGTACAAGTTCAACATCGCAGAAAGTGAAAAATGGATAAAGAAGTTGTGGTATTTACTTACAAAGCAATATCACTCAGCAATGAAATCTATGTCATCAGGCCCTTAGCAGCACAATGAGTGGATTCAGGTATGATGATTCTAACTGAAATAAGTCACACAGAAAAAGAAACATCATAAGATATCAGTAATACACGGAATGTAAACTTGGCTACACAGGAACTGAATTACAGAACAGAACAGGGTCTCAAATTTAGAAAACCAACTTATGCTTGCTTAAGGGTAAAGGTGAGTTGGGGTGCTGCATAAAACTAGAGATTGAAATGAACACAGATAAAGTTCCTTAAGCCAAATATGGAATAGACAAGAGCTACTCCTTGCTCAACGAAATGGACTCAACACCGCATATTAAATGCCTAAGAATGTACCTGACTAGTAAGTATCTTAAAACCTATGGATTGCTATGTCTCCGAAAGAGAATCAAGCATGTGTACAGGGGCATAAACGCAGCAGTGATAGGATTGGAGAGGTTCGGTGAGCAAATGAAGACCCTTTGAAGTCATATTGCATGGTACCCATTCCACGGGTTTCAACTACCCAGGTTTAAGGTATTCTTCCTTCAGCTAAAACATGCATGTGGAACCTAGAGTCTGATCAACCATGTGATCGGGAGACGTGTTCAAATATGTCTCAGTTTTCGTACCCTGGTACTCGGGTGCAACATTCCAGACGCTTTACTAACACCCTCCCGACTTGGAGAGTCAGTCCCTTTAACCTCCTGTTTGGCCCAGTTTGCAATTTCTGCGGAAGATGAACAGGAATAGCGAGAACCAATGAGAGACTAGCTGGAGGTGTCTGGACGGGCAAATTTAACTCTCATTTCCCACCAGGAAGAGGAATTAACCAAAGGCTCAGCGTGCCGTGCCGGAACCAGATTAGGGCCTGAAGCCATCCTGCGGTGTTGCGGCCAGCTCAAAAGAAAGCGAGTTGAAGAAAGGAGCTCAGGGGCACTGTAATTCACAAACCTGCAGAGTTATAAATGACAGCTATCGTCCAAAAATATACTGAAGTAAGGCTGCCAAGAGGACTTGAAAGCGGGGCAGAATTGCAGGAAACCGATTTCAGGAGGTAGACTGGAATTGCATTGAAAGCATAGGAAAAGAGGCAGAACGTCCACAATGATGCACTTGGCCAAAAAGGGTGTATGCGTTTTTTCCTGAATATATTCAGGAAAAAACGCATACGCCCTTTTTGGCCAACCAAGCAAGCTTGCAAAGGAAATGTGCACTACAATGAAGTCTCACTTCCCCCCGGTCAAAAGGGCCATCTGAAAAAAGTGTAAAATCCAGAAAGACAGGACAGGCCATGGAGAACTGGGAGCCTTGTTATGCTGATGGGCGGGATGTAAATTGCCAACAGACACTCGGGAGAAGTGTATGGTGTTTCCTGAAACATCTAAAAAACAAAGCAACAGAGCCTAGGGCACTTCCACTTATGGTCCTATAGCTTAGGGAAATTAAAATCAAAAAGACACAGCCACCCCAAAGTTTGGGACGCCTCTGTTTACAAGAACCTCGTTTACAGTACAAGTTCAACATCGCAGAAAGTGAAAAATGGATAAAGAAGTTGTGGTATTTACTTACAAAGCAATATCACTCAGCAATGAAATCTATGTCATCAGGCCCTTAGCAGCACAATGAGTGGATTCAGGTATGATGATTCTAACTGAAATAAGTCACACAGAAAAAGAAACATCATAAGATATCAGTAATACACGGAATGTAAACTTGGCTACACAGGAACTGAATTACAGAACAGAACAGGGTCTCAAATTTAGAAAACCAACTTATGCTTGCTTAAGGGTAAAGGTGAGTTGGGGTGCTGCATAAAACTAGAGATTGAAATGAACACAGATAAAGTTCCTTAAGCCAAATATGGAATAGACAAGAGCTACTCCTTGCTCAACGAAATGGACTCAACACCGCATATTAAATGCCTAAGAATGTACCTGACTAGTAAGTATCTTAAAACCTATGGATTGCTATGTCTCCGAAAGAGAATCAAGCATGTGTACAGGGGCATAAACGCAGCAGTGATAGGATTGGAGAGGTTCGGTGAGCAAATGAAGACCCTTTGAAGTCATATTGCATAGTACCCATTCCATGGGTTTCAACTACCCAGGTTTAAGGTATTCTTCCTTCAGCTAAAACATGCATGTGGAACCTAGAGTATGATCAACCATGTGATCGGGAGACGTGTTCAAATATGTCTCAGTTTTCGTACCCTGGTACTCGGGTGCAACATTCCAGACGCTTTACTAACACCCTCCCGACTTGGAGAGTCAGTCCCTTTAACCTCCTGTTTGGCCCAGTTTGCAATTTCTGCGGAAGATGAACAGGAATAGCGAGAACCAATGAGAGACTAGCTGGAGGTGTCTGGACGGGCAAATTTAACTCTCATTTCCCACCAGGAAGAGGAATTAACCAAAGGCTCAGCGTGCCGTGCCGGAACCAGATTAGGGCCTGAAGCCATCCTGCGGTGTTGCGGCCAGCTCAAAAGAAAGCGAGTTGAAGAAAGGAGCTCAGGGGCACTGTAATTCACAAACCTGCAGAGTTATAAATGACAGCTATCGTCCAAAAATATACTGAAGTAAGGCTGCCAAGAGGACTTGAAAGCGGGGCAGAATTGCAGGAAACCGATTTCAGGAGGTAGACTGGAATTGCATTGAAAGCATAGGAAAAGAGGCAGAACGTCCACAATGATGCACTTGGCCAAAAAGGGCGTATGCGTTTTTTCCTGAATATATTCAGGAAAAAACGCATACGCCCTTTTTGGCCAACCAAGCAAACTTGCAAAGGAAATGTGCACTACAATGAAGTCTCACTTCCCCCCGGTCAAAAGGGCCATCTGAAAAAAGTGTAAAATCCAGAAAGACAGTTCAGGCCATGGAGAACTGGGAGCCTTGTTATGCTGATGGGCGGGATGTAAATTGCCAACAGACACTCGGGAGAAGTGTATGGTGTTTCCTGAAACATCTAAAAAACAAAGCAACAGAGCCTAGGGCACTTCCACTTATGGTCCTATAGCTTAGGGAAATTAAAATCAAAAAGACACAGCCACCCCAAAGTTTGGGACGCCTCTGTTTACAAGAACCTCGTTTACAGTACAAGTTCAACATCGCAGAAAGTGAAAAATGGATAAAGAAGTTGTGGTATTTACTTACAAAGCAATATCACTCAGCAATGAAATCTATGTCATCAGGCCCTTAGCAGCACAATGAGTGGATTCAGGTATGATGATTCTAACTGAAATAAGTCACACAGAAAAAGAAACATCATAAGATATCAGTAATACACGGAATGTAAACTTGGCTACACAGGAACTGAATTACAGAACAGAACAGGGTCTCAAATTTAGAAAACCAACTTATGCTTGCTTAAGGGTAAAGGTGAGTTGGGGTGCTGCATAAAACTAGAGATTGAAATGAACACAGATAAAGTTCCTTAAGCCAAATATGGAATAGACAAGAGCTACTCCTTGCTCAACGAAATGGACTCAACACCGCATATTAAATGCCTAAGAATGTACCTGACTAGTAAGTATCTTAAAACCTATGGATTGCTATGTCTCCGAAAGAGAATCAAGCATGTGTACAGGGGCATAAACGCAGCAGTGATAGGATTGGAGAGGTTCGGTGAGCAAATGAAGACCCTTTGAAGTCATATTGCATGGTACCCATTCCACGGGTTTCAACTACCCAGGTTTAAGGTATTCTTCCTTCAGCTAAAACATGCATGTGGAACCTAGAGTCTGATCAACCATGTGATCGGGAGACGTGTTCAAATATGTCTCAGTTTTCGTACCCTGGTACTCGGGTGCAACATTCCAGACGCTTTACTAACACCCTCCCGACTTGGAGAGTCAGTCCCTTTAACCTCCTGTTTGGCCCAGTTTGCAATTTCTGCGGAAGATGAACAGGAATAGCGAGAACCAATGAGAGACTAGCTGGAGGTGTCTGGACGGGCAAATTTAACTCTCATTTCCCACCAGGAAGAGGAATTAACCAAAGGCTCAGCGTGCCGTGCCGGAACCAGATTAGGGCCTGAAGCCATCCTGCGGTGTTGCGGCCAGCTCAAAAGAAAGCGAGTTGAAGAAAGGAGCTCAGGGGCACTGTAATTCACAAACCTGCAGAGTTATAAATGACAGCTATCGTCCAAAAATATACTGAAGTAAGGCTGCCAAGAGGACTTGAAAGCGGGGCAGAATTGCAGGAAACCGATTTCAGGAGGTAGACTGGAATTGCATTGAAAGCATAGGAAAAGAGGCAGAACGTCCACAATGATGCACTTGGCCAAAAAGGGCGTATGCGTTTTTTCCTGAATATATTCAGGAAAAAACGCATACGCCCTTTTTGGCCAACCAAGCAAGCTTGCAAAGGAAATGTGCACTACAATGAAGTCTCACTTCCCCCCGGTCAAAAGGGCCATCTGAAAAAAGTGTAAAATCCAGAAAGACAGGACAGGCCATGGAGAACTGGGAGCCTTGTTATGCTGATGGGCGGGATGTAAATTGCCAACAGACACTCGGGAGAAGTGTATGGTGTTTCCTGAAACATCTAAAAAACAAAGCAACAGAGCCTAGGGCACTTCCACTTATGGTCCTATAGCTTAGGGAAATTAAAATCAAAAAGACACAGCCACCCCAAAGTTTGGGACGCCTCTGTTTACAAGAACCTCGTTTACAGTACAAGTTCAACATCGCAGAAAGTGAAAAATGGATAAAGAAGTTGTGGTATTTACTTACAAAGCAATATCACTCTGCAATGAAATCTATGTCATCAGGCCCTTAGCAGCACAATGAGTGGATTCAGGTATGATGATTCTAACTGAAATAAGTCACACAGAAAAAGAAACATCATAAGATATCAGTAATACACGGAATGTAAACTTGGCTACACAGGAACTGAATTACAGAACAGAACAGGGTCTCAAATTTAGAAAACCAACTTATGCTTGCTTAAGGGTAAAGGTGAGTTGGGGTGCTGCATAAAACTAGAGATTGAAATGAACACAGATAAAGTTCCTTAAGCCAAATATGGAATAGACAAGAGCTACTCCTTGCTCAACGAAATGGACTCAACACCGCATATTAAATGCCTAAGAATGTACCTGACTAGTAAGTATCTTAAAACCTATGGATTGCTATGTCTCCGAAAGAGAATCAAGCATGTGTACAGGGGCATAAACGCAGCAGTGATAGGATTGGAGAGGTTCGGTGAGCAAATGAAGACCCTTTGAAGTCATATTGCATAGTACCCATTCCATGGGTTTCAACTACCCAGGTTTAAGGTATTCTTCCTTCAGCTAAAACATGCATGTGGAACCTAGAGTATGATCAACCATGTGATCGGGAGACGTGTTCAAATATGTCTCAGTTTTCGTACCCTGGTACTCGGGTGCAACATTCCAGACGCTTTACTAACACCCTCCCGACTTGGAGAGTCAGTCCCTTTAACCTCCTGTTTGGCCCAGTTTGCAATTTCTGCGGAAGATGAACAGGAATAGCGAGAACCAATGAGAGACTAGCTGGAGGTGTCTGGACGGGCAAATTTAACTCTCATTTCCCACCAGGAAGAGGAATTAACCAAAGGCTCAGCGTGCCGTGCCGGAACCAGATTAGGGCCTGAAGCCATCCTGCGGTGTTGCGGCCAGCTCAAAAGAAAGCAAGTTGAAGAAAGGAGCTCAGGACCACTGTAATTCACAAACCTGCAGAGTTATAAATGACAGCTATCGTCCAAAAATATACTGAAGTAAGGCTGCCAAGAGGACTTGAAAGCGGGGCAGAATTGCAGGAAACCGATTTCAGGAGGTAGACTGGAATTGCATTGAAAGCATAGGAAAAGAGGCAGAACGTCCACAATGATGCACTTGGCCAAAAAGGGCGTATGCGTTTTTTCCTGAATATATTCAGGAAAAAACGCATACGCCCTTTTTGGCCAACCAAGCAAGCTTGCAAAGGAAATCTGCACTACAATGAAGTCTCACTTCCCCCCGGTCAAAAGGGCCATCTGAAAAAAGTGTAAAATCCAGAAAGGCAGGACAGGCCATGGAGAACTGGGAGCCTTGTTATGCTGATGGGCGGGATGTAAATTGCCAACAGACACTCGGGAGAAGTGTATGGTGTTTCCTGAAACATCTAAAAAACAAAGCAACAGAGCCTAGGGCACTTCCACTTATGGTCCTATAGCTTAGGGAAATTAAAATCAAAAAGACACAGCCACCCCAAAGTTTGGGACGCCTCTGTTTACAAGAACCTCGTTTACAGTACAAGTTCAACATCGCAGAAAGTGAAAAATGGATAAAGAAGTTGTGGTATTTACTTACAAAGCAATATCACTCAGCAATGAAATCTATGTCATCAGGCCCTTAGCAGCACAATGAGTGGATTCAGGTATGATGATTCTAACTGAAATAAGTCACACAGAAAAAGAAACATCATAAGATATCAGTAATACACGGAATGTAAACTTGGCTACACATGAACTGAATCACAGAACAGAACAGGGTCTCAAATTTAGAAAACCAACTTATGCTTGCTTAAGGGGAAATGTGAGTTGGGGTGCTGCATAAAACCAGAGATTGAAATGAGCACAGATAAAGTTCCTTAAGCCAAATATGGAATAGACAAGAGCTACTCCTTGCTCAAAGTAATGGACTCAACACCGCATATTAAACGCCTAAGAATGTACCTGACTAGTAAGTATCTTAAAACCTATGGATTGCTATGTCTCCGAAAGAGAATCAATCATGTGTACAGGGGCATAAACACAGCAGTGATAGGATTGGAGAGGTTCGGTGAGCAAATGAAGACCCTTTGAAGTCATATTGCATGGTACCCATTCCACGGGTTTCAACTACCCAGGTTTAAGGTATTCTTCCTTCAGGTAAAACATGCATGTGGAACCTAGAGTCTGATCAACCATGTGATCGGGAGACGTGTTCAAATATGTCTCAGTTTTCGTACCCTGGTACTCGGGTGCAACATTCCAGACGCTTTACTAACACCCTCCCGACTTGGAGAGTCAGTCCCTTTAACCTCCTGTTTGGCCCAGTTTGCAATTTCTGCGGAAGATGAACAGGAATAGCGAGAACCAATGAGAGACTAGCTGGAGGTGTCTGGACGGGCAAATTTAACTCTCATTTCCCACCAGGAAGAGGAATTAACCAAAGGCTCAGCGTGCCGTGCCGGAACCAGATTAGGGCCTGAAGCCATCCTGCGGTGTTGCGGCCAGCTCACAAGAAAGCGAGTTGAAGAAAGGAGCTCAGGGGCACTGTAATTCACAAACCTGCAGAGTTATAAATGACAGCTATCGTCCAAAAATATACTGAAGTAAGGCTGCCAAGAGGACTTGAAAGCGGGGCAGAATTGCAGGAAACCGATTTCAGGAGGTAGACTGGAATTGCATTGAAAGCATAGGAAAAGAGGCAGAACGTCCACAATGATGCACTTGGCCAAAAAGGGCGTATGCGTTTTTTCCTGAATATATTCAGGAAAAAACGCATACGCCCTTTTTGGCCAACCAATCAAGCTTGCAAAGGAAATCTGCACTACAATGAAGTCTCACTTCCCCCCGGTCAAAAGGGCCATCTGAAAAAAGTGTAAAATCCAGAACGGCAGGACAGGCCATGGAGAACTGGGAGCCTTGTTATGCTGATGGGCGGGATGTAAATTGCCAACAGACACTCGGGAGAAGTGTATGGTGTTTCCTGAAACATCTAAAAAACAAAGCAACAGAGCCTAGGGCACTTCCACTTATGGTCCTATAGAATAGGGAAATTAAAATCAAAAAGACACAGCCACCCCAAAGTTTGGGATGCCTCTGTTTACAAGAACCTCGTTTACAGTACAAGTTCAACATCGCAGAAAGTGAAAAATGGATAAAGAAGTTGTGGTATTTACTTACAAAGCAATATCACTCAGCAATGAAATCTATGTCATCAGGCCCTTAGCAGCACAATGAGTGGATTCAGGTATGATGATTCTAACTGAAATAAGTCACACAGAAAAAGAAACATCATAAGATATCAGTAATACACGGAATGTAAACTTGGCTACACAGGAACTGAATTACAGAACAGAACAGGGTCTCAAATTTAGAAAACCAACTTATGCTTGCTTAAGGGGAAAGGTGAGTTGGGGTGCTGCATAAAACCAGAGATTGAAATGAACACAGATAAAGTTCCTTAAGCCAAATATGGAATAGACAAGAGCTACTCCTTGCTCAACGAAATGGACTCAACACCGCATATTAAATGCCTAAGAATGTACCTGACTAGTAAGTATCTTAAAACCTATGGATTGCTATGTCTCCGAAAGAGAATCAAGCATGTGTACAGGGGCATAAACGCAGCAGTGATAGGATTGGAGAGGTTCGGTGAGCAAATGAAGACCCTTTGAAGTCATATTGCATGGTACCCATTCCACGGGTTTCAACTACCCAGGTTTAAGGTATTCTTCCTTCAGGTAAAACATGCATGTGGAACCTAGAGTCTGATCAACCATGTGATCGGGAGACGTGTTCAAATATGTCTCAGTTTTCGTACCCTGGTACTCGGGTGCAACATTCCAGACGCTTTACTAACACCCTCCCGACTTGGAGAGTCAGTCCCTTTAACCTCCTGTTTGGCCCAGTTTGCAATTTCTGCGGAAGATGAACAGGAATAGCGAGAACCAATGAGAGACTAGCTGGAGGTGTCTGGACGGGCAAATTTAACTCTCATTTCCCACCAGGAAGAGGAATTAACCAAAGGCTCAGCGTGCCGTGCCGGAACCAGATTAGGGCCTGAAGCCATCCTGCGGTGTTGCGGCCAGCTCAAAAGAAAGCGAGTTGAAGAAAGGAGCTCAGGGGCACTGTAATTCACAAACCTGCAGAGTTATAAATGACAGCTATCGTCCAAAAATATACTGAAGTAAGGCTGCCAAGAGGACTTGAAAGCGGGGCAGAATTGCAGGAAACCGATTTCAGGAGGTAGACTGGAATTGCATTGAAAGCATAGGAAAAGAGGCAGAACGTCCACAATGATGCAATTGGCCAAAAAGGGCGTATGCGTTTTTTCCTGAATATATTCAGGAAAAAACGCATACGCCCTTTTTGGCCAACCAAGCAAACTTGCAAAGGAAATGTGCACTACAATGAAGTCTCACTTCCCCCCGGTCAAAAGGGCCATCTGAAAAAAGTGTAAAATCCAGAAAGACAGTTCAGGCCATGGAGAACTGGGAGCCTTGTTATGCTGATGGGCGGGATGTAAATTGCCAACAGACACTCGGGAGAAGTGTATGGTGTTTCCTGAAACATCTAAAAAACAAAGCAACAGAGCCTAGGGCACTTCCACTTATGGTCCTATAGCTTAGGGAAATTAAAATCAAAAAGACACAGCCACCCCAAAGTTTGGGACGCCTCTGTTTACAAGAACCTCGTTTACAGTACAAGTTCAACATCGCAGAAAGTGAAAAATGGATAAAGAAGTTGTGGTATTTACTTACAAAGCAATATCACTCAGCAATGAAATCTATGTCATCAGGCCCTTAGCAGCACAATGAGTGGATTCAGGTATGATGATTCTAACTGAAATAAGTCACACAGAAAAAGAAACATCATAAGATATCAGTAATACACGGAATGTAAACTTGGCTACACAGGAACTGAATTACAGAACAGAACAGGGTCTCAAATTTAGAAAACCAACTTATGCTTGCTTAAGGGTAAAGGTGAGTTGGGGTGCTGCATAAAACTAGAGATTGAAATGAACACAGATAAAGTTCCTTAAGCCAAATATGGAATAGACAAGAGCTACTCCTTGCTCAACGAAATGGACTCAACACCGCATATTAAATGCCTAAGAATGTACCTGACTAGTAAGTATCTTAAAACCTATGGATTGCTATGTCTCCGAAAGAGAATCAAGCATGTGTACAGGGGCATAAACGCAGCAGTGATAGGATTGGAGAGGTTCGGTGAGCAAATGAAGACCCTTTGAAGTCATATTGCATGGTACCCATTCCACGGGTTTCAACTACCCAGGTTTAAGGTATTCTTCCTTCAGCTAAAACATGCATGTGGAACCTAGAGTCTGATCAACCATGTGATCGGGAGACGTGTTCAAATATGTCTCAGTTTTCGTACCCTGGTACTCGGGTGCAACATTCCAGACGCTTTACTAACACCCTCCCGACTTGGAGAGTCAGTCCCTTTAACCTCCTGTTTGGCCCAGTTTGCAATTTCTGCGGAAGATGAACAGGAATAGCGAGAACCAATGAGAGACTAGCTGGAGGTGTCTGGACGGGCAAATTTAACTCTCATTTCCCACCAGGAAGAGGAATTAACCAAAGGCTCAGCGTGCCGTGCCGGAACCAGATTAGGGCCTGAAGCCATCCTGCGGTGTTGCGGCCAGCTCAAAAGAAAGCGAGTTGAAGAAAGGAGCTCAGGGGCACTGTAATTCACAAACCTGCAGAGTTATAAATGACAGCTATCGTCCAAAAATATACTGAAGTAAGGCTGCCAAGAGGACTTGAAAGCGGGGCAGAATTGCAGGAAACCGATTTCAGGAGGTAGACTGGAATTGCATTGAAAGCATAGGAAAAGAGGCAGAACGTCCACAATGATGCACTTGGCCAAAAAGGGCGTATGCGTTTTTTCCTGAATATATTCAGGAAAAAACGCATACGCCCTTTTTGGCCAACCAAGCAAGCTTGCAAAGGAAATGTGCACTACAATGAAGTCTCACTTCCCCCCGGTCAAAAGGGCCATCTGAAAAAAGTGTAAAATCCAGAAAGACAGGACAGGCCATGGAGAACTGGGAGCCTTGTTATGCTGATGGGCGGGATGTAAATTGCCAACAGACACTCGGGAGAAGTGTATGGTGTTTCCTGAAACATCTAAAAAACAAAGCAACAGAGCCTAGGGCACTTCCACTTATGGTCCTATAGCTTAGGGAAATTAAAATCAAAAAGACACAGCCACCCCAAAGTTTGGGACGCCTCTGTTTACAAGAACCTCGTTTACAGTACAAGTTCAACATTGCAGAAAGTGAAAAATGGATAAAGAAGTTGTGGTATTTACTTACAAAGCAATATCACTCAGCAATGAAATCTATGTCATCAGGCCCTTAGCAGCACAATGAGTGGATTCAGGTATGATGATTCTAACTGAAATAAGTCACACAGAAAAAGAAACATCATAAGATATCAGTAATACACGGAATGTAAACTTGGCTACACAGGAACTGAATTACAGAACAGAACAGGGTCTCAAATTTAGAAAACCAACTTATGCTTGCTTAAGGGTAAAGGTGAGTTGGGGTGCTGCATAAAACTAGAGATTGAAATGAACACAGATAAAGTTCCTTAAGCCAAATATGGAATAGACAAGAGCTACTCCTTGCTCAACGAAATGGACTCAACACCGCATATTAAATGCCTAAGAATGTACCTGACTAGTAAGTATCTTAAAACCTATGGATTGCTATGTCTCCGAAAGAGAATCAAGCATGTGTACAGGGGCATAAACGCAGCAGTGATAGGATTGGAGAGGTTCGGTGAGCAAATGAAGACCCTTTGAAGTCATATTGCATGGTACCCATTCCACGGGTTTCAACTACCCAGGTTTAAGGTATTCTTCCTTCAGCTAAAACATGCATGTGGAACCTAGAGTCTGATCAACCATGTGATCGGGAGACGTGTTCAAATATGTCTCAGTTTTCGTACCCTGGTACTCGGGTGCAACATTCCAGACGCTTTACTAACACCCTCCCGACTTGGAGAGTCAGTCCCTTTAACCTCCTGTTTGGCCCAGTTTGCAATTTCTGCGGAAGATGAACAGGAATAGCGAGAACCAATGAGAGACTAGCTGGAGGTGTCTGGACGGGCAAATTTAACTCTCATTTCCCACCAGGAAGAGGAATTAACCAAAGGCTCAGCGTGCCGTGCCGGAACCAGATTAGGGCCTGAAGCCATCCTGCGGTGTTGCGGCCAGCTCAAAAGAAAGCGAGTTGAAGAAAGGAGCTCAGGGGCACTGTAATTCACAAACCTGCAGAGTTATAAATGACAGCTATCGTCCAAAAATATACTGAAGTAAGGCTGCCAAGAGGACTTGAAAGCGGGGCAGAATTGCAGGAAACCGATTTCAGGAGGTAGACTGGAATTGCATTGAAAGCATAGGAAAAGAGGCAGAACGTCCACAATGATGCACTTGGCCAAAAAGGGCGTATGCGTTTTTTCCTGAATATATTCAGGAAAAAACGCATACGCCCTTTTTGGCCAACCAAGCAAGCTTGCAAAGGAAATCTGCACTACAATGAAGTCTCACTTCCCCCCGGTCAAAAGGGCCATCTGAAAAAAGTGTAAAATCCAGAAAGGCAGGACAGGCCATGGAGAACTGGGAGCCTTGTTATGCTGATGGGCGGGATGTAAATTGCCAACAGACACTCGGGAGAAGTGTATGGTGTTTCCTGAAACATCTAAAAAACAAAGCAACAGAGCCTAGGGCACTTCCACTTATGGTCCTATAGCTTAGGGAAATTAAAATCAAAAAGACACAGCCACCCCAAAGTTTGGGACGCCTCTGTTTACAAGAACCTCGTTTACAGTACAAGTTCAACATCGCAGAAAGTGAAAAATGGATAAAGAAGTTGTGGTATTTACTTACAAAGCAATATCACTCAGCAATGAAATCTATGTCATCAGGCCCTTAGCAGCACAATGAGTGGATTCAGGTATGATGATTCTAACTGAAATAAGTCACACAGAAAAAGAAACATCATAAGATATCAGTAATACACGGAATGTAAACTTGGCTACACCAGAACTGAATTACAGAACAGAACAGGGTCTCAAATTTAGAAAACCAACTTATGCTTGCTTAAGGGGAAAGGTGAGTTGGGGTGCTGCATAAAACCAGAGATTGAAATGAACACAGATAAAGTTCCTTAAGCCAAATATGGAATAGACAAGAGCTACTCCTTGCTCAACGAAATGGACTCAACACCGCATATTAAATGCCTAAGAATGTACCTGACTAGTAAGTATCTTAAAACCTATGGATTGTTATGTCTCCGAAAGAGAATCAAGCATGTGTACAGGGGCATAAACGCAGCAGTGATAGGATTGGAGAGGTTCGGTGAGCAAATGAAGACCCTTTGAAGTCATATTGCATGGTACCCATTCCACGGGTTTCAACTACCCAGGTTTAAGGTATTCTTCCTTCAGCTAAAACATGCATGTGGAACCTAAAGTATGATCAACCATGTGATCGGGAGACGTGTTCAAATATGTCTCAGTTTTCGTACCCTGGTACTCGGGTGCAACATTCCAGACGCTTTACTAACACCCTCCCGACTTGGAGAGTCAGTCCCTTTAACCTCCTGTTTGGCCCAGTTTGCAATTTCTGCGAAAGATGAACAGGAATAGCGAGAACCAATGAGAGACTAGCTGGAGGTGTCTGGACGGGCAAATTTAACTCTCATTTCCCACCAGGAAGAGGAATTAACCAAAGGCTCAGCATGCCGTGCCGGAACCAGATTAGGGCCTGAAGCCATCCTGCGGTGTTGCGGCCAGGTCACAAGAAAGCGAGTTGAAGAAAGGAGCTCAGGGGCACTGTAATTCACAAACCTGCAGAGTTATAAATGACAGCTATCGTCCAAAAATATACTGAAGTAAGGCTGCCAAGAGGACTTGAAAGCGGGGCAGAATTGCAGGAAACCGATTTCAGGAGGTAGACTGGAATTGCATTGAAAGCATAGGAAAAGAGGCAGAACGTCCACAATGATGCACTTGGCCAAAAAGGGCGTATGCGTTTTTTCCTGAATATATTCAGGAAAAAACGCATACGCCCTTTTTGGCCAACCAAGCAAGCTTGCAAAGGAAATCTGCACTACAATGAAGTCTCACTTCCCCCCGGTCAAAAGGGCCATCTGAAAAAAGTGTAAAATCCAGAAAGGCAGGACAGGCCATGGAGAACTGGGAGCCTTGTTATGCTGATGGGCGGGATGTAAATTGCCAACAGACACTCGGGAGAAGTGTATGGTGTTTCCTGAAACATCTAAAAAACAAAGCAACAGAGCCTAGGGCACTTCCACTTATGGTCCTATAGCTTAGGGAAATTAAAATCAAAAAGACACAGCCACCCCAAAGTTTGGGACGCCTCTGTTTACAAGAACCTCGTTTACAGTACAAGTTCAACATCGCAGAAAGTGAAAAATGGATAAAGAAGTTGTGGTATTTACTTACAAAGCAATATCACTCAGCAATGAAATCTATGTCATCAGGCCCTTAGCAGCACAATGAGTGGATTCAGGTATGATGATTCTAACTGAAATAAGTCACACAGAAAAAGAAACATCATAAGATATCAGTAATACACGGAATGTAAACTTGGCTACACAGGAACTGAATTACAGAACAGAACAGGGTCTCAAATTTAGAAAACCAACTTATGCTTGCTTAAGGGGAAAGGTGAGTTGGGGTGCTGCATAAAACCAGAGATTGAAATGAGCACAGATAAAGTTCCTTAAGCCAAATATGGAATAGACAAGAGCTACTCCTTGCTCAATGAAATGGACTCAACACCGCATATTAAATGCCTAAGAATGTACCTGACTAGTAAGTATCTTAAAACCTATGGATTGCTATGTCTCCGAAAGAGAATCAAGCATGTGTACAGGGGCATAAACGAGGCAGTGATAGGATTGGAGAGGTTCGGTGAGCAAATGAAGACCCTTTGAAGTCATATTGCATAGTACCCATTCCATGGGTTTCAACTACCCAGGTTTAAGTTATTCTTCCTTCAGCTAAAACATGCATGTGGAACCTAGAGTATGATCAACCATGTGATCGGGAGACGTGTTCAAATATGTCTCAGTTTTCGTACCCTGGTACTCGGGTGCAACATTCCAGACGCTTTACTAACACCCTCCCGACTTGGAGAGTCAGTCCCTTTAACCTCCTGTTTGGCCCAGTTTGCAATTTCTGCGGAAGATGAACAGGAATAGCGAGAACCAATGAGAGACTAGCTGGAGGTGTCTGGACGGGCAAATTTAACTCTCATTTCCCACCAGGAAGAGGAATTAACCAAAGGCTCAGCGTGCCGTGCCGGAACCAGATTAGGGCCTGAAGCCATCCTGCGGTGTTGCGGCCAGCTCAAAAGAAAGCAAGTTGAAGAAAGGAGCTCAGGGCCACTGTAATTCACAAACCTGCAGAGTTATAAATGACAGCTATCGTCCAAAAATATACTGAAGTAAGGCTGCCAAGAGGACTTGAAAGCGGGGCAGAATTGCAGGAAACCGATTTCAGGAGGTAGACTGGAATTGCATTGAAAGCATAGGAAAAGAGGCAGAACGTCCACAATGATGCACTTGGCCAAAAAGGGCGTATGCGTTTTTTCCTGAATATATTCAGGAAAAAACGCATACGCCCTTTTTGGCCAACCAAGCAAGCTTGCAAAGGAAATCTGCACTACAATGAAGTCTCACTTCCCCCCGGTCAAAAGGGCCATCTGAAAAAAGTGTAAAATCCAGAAAGGCAGGACAGGCCATGGAGAACTGGGAGCCTTGTTATGCTGATGGGCGGGATGTAAATTGCCAACAGACACTCGGGAGAAGTGTATGGTGTTTCCTGAAACATCTAAAAAACAAAGCAACAGAGCCTAGGGCACTTCCACTTATGGTCCTATAGCTTAGGGAAATTAAAATCAAAAAGACACAGCCACCCCAAAGTTTGGGACGCCTCTGTTTACAAGAACCTCGTTTACAGTACAAGTTCAACATCGCAGAAAGTGAAAAATGGATAAAGAAGTTGTGGTATTTACTTACAAAGCAATATCACTCAGCAATGAAATCTATGTCATCAGGCCCTTAGCAGCACAATGAGTGGATTCAGGTATGATGATTCTAACTGAAATAAGTCACACAGAAAAAGAAACATCATAAGATATCAGTAATACACGGAATGTAAACTTGGCTACACATGAACTGAATCACAGAACAGAACAGGGTCTCAAATTTAGAAAACCAACTTATGCTTGCTTAAGGGGAAATGTGAGTTGGGGTGCTGCATAAAACCAGAGATTGAAATGAGCACAGATAAAGTTCCTTAAGCCAAATATGGAATAGACAAGAGCTACTCCTTGCTCAAAGTAATGGACTCAACACCGCATATTAAATGCCTAAGAATGTACCTGACTAGTAAGTATCTTAAAACCTATGGATTGCTATGTCTCCGAAAGAGAATCAAGCATGTGTACAGGGGCATAAACGCAGCAGTGATAGGATTGGAGAGGTTCGGTGAGCAAATGAAGACCCTTTGAAGTCATATTGCATGGTACCCATTCCACGGGTTTCAACTACCCAGGTTTAAGGTATTCTTCCTTCAGCTAAAACATGCATGTGGAACCTAGAGTCTGATCAACCATGTGATCGGGAGACGTGTTCAAATATGTCTCAGTTTTCGTACCCTGGTACTCGGGTGCAACATTCCAGACGCTTTACTAACACCCTCCCGACTTGGAGAGTCAGTCCCTTTAACCTCCTGTTTGGCCCAGTTTGCAATTTCTGCGGAAGATGAACAGGAATAGCGAGAACCAATGAGAGACTAGCTGGAGGTGTCTGGACGGGCAAATTTAACTCTCATTTCCCACCAGGAAGAGGAATTAACCAAAGGCTCAGCGTGCCGTGCCGGAACCAGATTAGGGCCTGAAGCCATCCTGCGGTGTTGCGGCCAGCTCAAAAGAAAGCGAGTTGAAGAAAGGAGCTCAGGGGCACTGTAATTCACAAACCTGCAGAGTTATAAATGACAGCTATCGTCCAAAAATATACTGAAGTAAGGCTGCCAAGAGGACTTGAAAGCGGGGCAGAATTGCAGGAAACCGATTTCAGGAGGTAGACTGGAATTGCATTGAAAGCATAGGAAAAGAGGCAGAACGTCCACAATGATGCACTTGGCCAAAAAGGGCGTATGCGTTTTTTCCTGAATATATTCAGGAAAAAACGCATACGCCCTTTTTGGCCAACCAAGCAAGCTTGCAAAGGAAATCTGCACTACAATGAAGTCTCACTTCCCCCCGGTCAAAAGGGCCATCTGAAAAAAGTGTAAAATCCAGAAAGGCAGGACAGGCCATGGAGAACTGGGAGCCTTGTTATGCTGATGGGCGGGATGTAAATTGCCAACAGACACTCGGGAGAAGTGTATGGTGTTTCCTGAAACATCTAAAAAACAAAGCAACAGAGCCTAGGGCACTTCCACTTATGGTCCTATAGCTTAGGGAAATTAAAATCAAAAAGACACAGCCACCCCAAAGTTTGGGACGCCTCTGTTTACAAGAACCTCGTTTACAGTACAAGTTCAACATCGCAGAAAGTGAAAAATGGATAAAGAAGTTGTGGTATTTACTTACAAAGCAATATCACTCAGCAATGAAATCTATGTCATCAGGCCCTTAGCAGCACAATGAGTGGATTCAGGTATGATGATTCTAACTGAAATAAGTCACACAGAAAAAGAAACATCATAAGATATCAGTAATACACGGAATGTAAACTTGGCTACACCAGAACTGAATTACAGAACAGAACAGGGTCTCAAATTTAGAAAACCAACTTATGCTTGCTTAAGGGGAAAGGTGAGTTGGGGTGCTGCATAAAACCAGAGATTGAAATGAACACAGATAAAGTTCCTTAAGCCAAATATGGAATAGACAAGAGCTACTCCTTGCTCAACGAAATGGACTCAACACCGCATATTAAATGCCTAAGAATGTACCTGACTAGTAAGTATCTTAAAACCTATGGATTGTTATGTCTCCGAAAGAGAATCAAGCATGTGTACAGGGGCATAAACGCAGCAGTGATAGGATTGGAGAGGTTCGGTGAGCAAATGAAGACCCTTTGAAGTCATATTGCATGGTACCCATTCCACGGGTTTCAACTACCCAGGTTTAAGGTATTCTTCCTTCAGCTAAAACATGCATGTGGAACCTAAAGTATGATCAACCATGTGATCGGGAGACGTGTTCAAATATGTCTCAGTTTTCGTACCCTGGTACTCGGGTGCAACATTCCAGACGCTTTACTAACACCCTCCCGACTTGGAGAGTCAGTCCCTTTAACCTCCTGTTTGGCCCAGTTTGCAATTTCTGCGAAAGATGAACAGGAATAGTGAGAACCAATGAGAGACTAGCTGGAGGTGTCTGGACGGGCAAATTTAACTCTCATTTCCCACCAGGAAGAGGAATTAACCAAAGGCTCAGCATGCCGTGCCGGAACCAGATTAGGGCCTGAAGCCATCCTGCGGTGTTGCGGCCAGGTCACAAGAAAGCGAGTTGAAGAAAGGAGCTCAGGGGCACTGTAATTCACAAACCTGCAGAGTTATAAATGACAGCTATCGTCCAAAAATATACTGAAGTAAGGCTGCCAAGAGGACTTGAAAGCGGGGCAGAATTGCAGGAAACCGATTTCAGGAGGTAGACTGGAATTGCATTGAAAGCATAGGAAAAGAGGCAGAACGTCCACAATGATGCACTTGGCCAAAAAGGGCGTATGCGTTTTTTCCTGAATATATTCAGGAAAAAACGCATATGCCCTTTTTGGCCAACCAAGCAAGCTTGCAAAGGAAATCTGCACTACAATGAAGTCTCACTTCCCCCCGGTCAAAAGGGCCATCTGAAAAAAGTGTAAAATCCAGAAAGGCAGGACAGGCCATGGAGAACTGGGAGCCTTGTTATGCTGATGGGCGGGATGTAAATTGCCAACAGCCACTCGGGAGAAGTGTATGGTGTTTCCTGAAACATCTAAAAAACAAAGCAACAGAGCCTAGGGCACTTCCACTTATGGTCCTATAGCTTAGGGAAATTAAAATCAAAAAGACACAGCCACCCCAAAGTTTGGGACGCCTCTGTTTACAAGAACCTCGTTTACAGTACAAGTTCAACATCGCAGAAAGTGAAAAATGGATAAAGAAGTTGTGGTATTTACTTACAAAGCAATATCACTCAGCAATGAAATCTATGTCATCAGGCCCTTAGCAGCACAATGAGTGGATTCAGGTATGATGATTCTAACTGAAATAAGTCACACAGAAAAAGAAACATCATAAGATATCAGTAATACACGGAATGTAAACTTGGCTACACAGGAACTGAATTACAGAACAGAACAGGGTCTCAAATTTAGAAAACCAACTTATGCTTGCTTAAGGGTAAAGGTGAGTTGGGGTGCTGCATAAAACCAGAGATTGAAATGAACACAGATAAAGTTCCTTAAGCCAAATATGGAATAGACAAGAGCTACTCCTTGCTCAACGAAATGGACTAAACACCCCATATTAAATGCCTAAGAATGTACCTGACTAGTAAGTATCTTAAAACCTATGGATTGCTATGTCTCCGAAAGAGAATCAAGCATGTGTACAGGGGCATAAACGCAGCAGTGATAGGATTGGAGAGGTTCGGTGAGCAAATGAAGACCCTTTGAAGTCATATTGCATGGTACCCATTCCACGGGTTTCAACTACCCAGGTTTAAGGTATTCTTCCTTCAGCTAAAACATGCATGTGGAACCTAGAGTATGATCAACCATGTGATCGGGAGACGTGTTCAAATATGTCTCAGTTTTCGTACCCTGGTACTCGGGTGCAACATTCCAGACGCTTTACTAACACCCTCCCGACTTGGAGAGTCAGTCCCTTTAACCTCCTGTTTGGCCCAGTTTGCAATTTCTGCGGAAGATGAACAGAAATAGGGAGAACCAATGAGAGACTAGCTGGAGGTGTCTGGACGGGCAAATTTAACTCTCATTTCCCACCAGGAAGAGGAAATAACCAAAGGCTCAGCATGCCGTGCCGGAACCAGATTAGGGCCTGAAGCCATCCTGCGGTGTTGCGGCCAGCTCAAAAGAAAGCGAGTTGAAGAAAGGAGCTCAGGGGCACTGTAATTCACAAACCTGCAGAGTTATAAATGACAGCTATCGTCCAAAAATATACTGAAGTAAGGCTGCCAAGAGGACTTGAAAGCGGGGCAGAATTGCAGGAAACCGATTTCAGGAGGTAGACTGGAATTGCATTGAAAGCATAGGAAAAGAGGCAGAACGTCCACAATGATGCACTTGGCCAAAAAGGGCGTATGCGTTTTTTCCTGAATATATTCAGGAAAAAACGCATACGCCCTTTTTGGCCAACCAAGCAAGCTTGCAAAGGAAATCTGCACTACAATGAAGTCTCACTTCCCCCCGGTCAAAAGGGCCATCTGAAAAAAGTGTAAAATCCAGAAAGGCAGGACAGGCCATGGAGAACTGGGAGCCTTGTTATGCTGATGGGCGGGATGTAAATTGCCAACAGACACTCGGGAGAAGTGTATGGTGTTTCCTGAAACATCTAAAAAACAAAGCAACAGAGCCTAGGGCACTTCCACTTATGGTCCTATAGATTAGGGAAATTAAAATCAAAAAGACACAGCCACCCCAAAGTTTGGGACGCCTCTGTTTACAAGAACCTCGTTTACAGTACAAGTTCAACATCGCAGAAAGTGAAAAATGGATAAAGAAGTTGTGGTATTTACTTACAAAGCAATATCACTCAGCAATGAAATCTATGTCATCAGGCCCTTAGCAGCACAATGAGTGGATTCAGGTATGATGATTCTAACTGAAATAAGTCACACAGAAAAAGAAACATCATAAGATATCAGTAATACACGGAATGTAAACTTGGCTACACATGAACTGAATCACAGAACAGAACAGGGTCTCAAATTTAGAAAACCAACTTATGCTTGCTTAAGGGGAAATGTGAGTTGGGGTGCTGCATAAAACCAGAGATTGAAATGAGCACAGATAAAGTTCCTTAAGCCAAATATGGAATAGACAAGAGCTACTCCTTGCTCAAAGTAATGGACTCAACACCGCATATTAAACGCCTAAGAATGTACCTGACTAGTAAGTATCTTAAAACCTATGGATTGCTATGTCTCCAAAAGAGAATCAATCATGTGTACAGGGGCATAAACACAGCAGTGATAGGATTGGAGAGGTTCGGTGAGCAAATGAAGACCCTTTGAAGTCATATTGCATGGTACCCATTCCACGGGTTTCAACTACCCAGGTTTAAGGTATTCTTCCTTCAGGTAAAACATGCATGTGGAACCTAGAGTCTGATCAACCATGTGATCGGGAGACGTGTTCAAATATGTCTCAGTTTTCGTACCCTGGTACTCGGGTGCAACATTCCAGACGCTTTACTAACACCCTCCCGACTTGGAGAGTCAGTCCCTTTAACCTCCTGTTTGGCCCAGTTTGCAATTTCTGCGGAAGATGAACAGGAATAGCGAGAACCAATGAGAGACTAGCTGGAGGTGTCTGGACGGGCAAATTTAACTCTCATTTCCCACCAGGAAGAGGAATTAACCAAAGGCTCAGCGTGCCGTGCCGGAACCAGATTAGGGCCTGAAGCCATCCTGCGGTGTTGCGGCCAGCTCACAAGAAAGCGAGTTGAAGAAAGGAGCTCAGGGGCACTGTAATTCACAAACCTGCAGAGTTATAAATGACAGCTATCGTCCAAAAATATACTGAAGTAAGGCTGCCAAGAGGACTTGAAAGCGGGGCAGAATTGCAGGAAACCGATTTCAGGAGGTAGACTGGAATTGCATTGAAAGCATAGGAAAAGAGGCAGAACGTCCACAATGATGCACTTGGCCAAAAAGGGCGTATGCGTTTTTTCCTGAATATATTCAGGAAAAAACTCATACGCCCTTTTTGGCCAACCAATCAAGCTTGCAAAGGAAATCTGCACTACAATGAAGTCTCACTTCCCCCCGGTCAAAAGGGCCATCTGAAAAAAGTGTAAAATCCAGAAAGACAGGACAGGCCATGGAGAACTGGGAGCCTTGTTATGCTGATGGGCGGGATGTAAATTGCCAACAGACACTCGGGAGAAGTGTATGGTGTTTCCTGAAACATCTAAAAAACAAAGCAACAGAGCCTAGGGCACTTCCACTTATGGTCCTATAGATTAGGGAAATTAAAATCAAAAAGACACAGCCACCCCAAAGTTTGGGACGCCTCTGTTTACAAGAACCTCGTTTACAGTACAAGTTCAACATCGCAGAAAGTGAAAAATGGATAAAGAAGTTGTGGTATTTACTTACAAAGCAATATCACTCTGCAATGAAATCTATGTCATCAGGCCCTTAGCAGCACAATGAGTGGATTCAGGTATGATGATTCTAACTGAAATAAGTCACACAGAAAAAGAAACATCATAAGATATCAGTAATACACGGAATGTAAACTTGGCTACACAGGAACTGAATTACAGAACAGAACAGGGTCTCAAATTTAGAAAACCAACTTATGCTTGCTTAAGGGGAAAGGTGAGTTGGGGTGCTGCATAAAACCAGAGATTGAAATCAGCACAGATAAAGTTCCTTAAGCCAAATATGGAATAGACAAGAGCTACTCCTTGCTCAACGAAATGGACTCAACACCGCATATTAAACGCCTAAGAATGTACCTGACTAGTAAGTATCTTAAAACCTATGGATTGCTATGTCTCCGAAAGAGAATCAAGCATGTGTACAGGGGCATAAACGCAGCAGTGATAGGATTGGAGAGGTTTGGTGAGCAAATGAAGACCCTCTGAAGTCATATTGCATGGTACCCATTCCACGGGTTTCAACTACCCAGGTTTAAGGTATTCTTCCTTCAGCTAAAACATGCATGTGGAACCTAGAGTATGATCAACCATGTGATCGGGAGACGTGTTCAAATATGTCTCAGTTTTCGTACCCTGGTACTCGGGTGCAACATTCCTGACGCTTTACTAACACCCTCCCGACTTGGAGAGTCAGTCCCTTTAACCTCCTGTTTGGCCCAGTTTGCAATTTCTGCGGAAGATGAACAGGAATAGCGAGAACCAATGAGAGACTAGCTGGAGGTGTCTGGACGGGCAAATTTAACTCTCATTTCCCACCAGGAAGAGGAATTAACCAAAGGCTCAGCGTGCCGTGCCGGAACCAGATTAGGGCTTGAAGCCATCCTGCGGTGTTGCGGCCAGCTCAAAAGAAAGCGAGTTGAAGAAAGGAGCTCAGGGGCACTGTAATTCACAAACCTGCAGAGTTATAAATGACAGCTATCGTCCAAAAATATACTGAAGTAAGGCTGCCAAGAGGACTTGAAAGCGGGGCAGAATTGCAGGAAACCGATTTCAGGAGGTAGACTGGAATTGCATTGAAAGCATAGGAAAAGAGGCAGAACGTCCACAATGATGCACTTGGCCAAAAAGGGCGTATGCGTTTTTTCCTGAATATATTCAGGAAAAAACTCATACGCCCTTTTTGGCCAACCAAGCAAGCTTGCAAAGGAAATCTGCACTACAATGAAGTCTCACTTCCCCCCGGTCAAAAGGGCCATCTGAAAAAAGTGTAAAATCCAGAAAGGCAGTACAGGCCATGGAGAACTGGGAGCCTTGTTATGCTGATGGGCGGGATGTAAATTGCCAACAGACACTCGGGAGAAGTGTATGGTGTTTCCTGAAACATCTAAAAAACAAAGCAACAGAGCCTAGGGCACTTCCACTTATGGTCCTATAGATTAGGGAAATTAAAATCAAAAAGACACAGCCACCCCAAAGTTTGGGACGCCTCTGTTTACAAGAACCTCGTTTACAGTACAAGTTCAACATCGCAGAAAGTGAAAAATGGATAAAGAAGTTGTGGTATTTACTTACAAAGCAATATCACTCTGCAATGAAATCTATGTCATCAGGCCCTTAGCAGCACAATGAGTGGATTCAGGTATGATGATTCTAACTGAAATAAGTCACACAGAAAAAGAAACATCATAAGATATCAGTAATACACGGAATGTAAACTTGGCTACACAGGAACTGAATTACAGAACAGAACAGGGTCTCAAATTTAGAAAACCAACTTATGCTTGCTTAAGGGGAAAGGTGAGTTGGGGTGCTGCATAAAACCAGAGATTGAAATCAGCACAGATAAAGTTCCTTAAGCCAAATATGGAATAGACAAGAGCTACTCCTTGCTCAACGAAATGGACACAACACCGCATATTAAACGCCTAAGAATGTACCTGACTAGTAAGTATCTTAAAACCTATGGATTGCTATGTCTCCGAAAGAGAATCAAGCATGTGTACAGGGGCATAAACGCAGCAGTGATAGGATTGGAGAGGTTTGGTGAGCAAATGAAGACCCTCTGAAGTCATATTGCATGGTACCCATTCCACGGGTTTCAACTACCCAGGTTTAAGGTATTCTTCCTTCAGCTAAAACATGCATGTGGAACCTAGAGTATGATCAACCATGTGATCGGGAGACGTGTTCAAATATGTCTCAGTTTTCGTACCCTGGTACTCGGGTGCAACATTCCAGACGCTTTACTAACACCCTCCCGACTTGGAGAGTCAGTCCCTTTAACCTCCTGTTTGGCCCAGTTTGCAATTTCTGCGGAAGATGAACAGGAATAGCGAGAACCAATGAGAGACTAGCTGGAGGTGTCTGGACGGGCAAATTTAACTCTCATTTCCCACCAGGAAGAGGAATTAACCAAAGGCTCAGCATGCCGTGCCGGAACCAGATTAGGGCCTGAAGCCATCCTGTGGTGTTGCGGCCAGCTCAAAAGAAAGCGAGTTGAAGAAAGGAGCTCAGGGGCACTGTAATTCACAAACCTGCAGAGTTATAAATGACAGCTATCGTCCAAAAATATACTGAAGTAAGGCTGCCAAGAGGACTTGAAAGCGGGGCAGAATTGCAGGAAACCGATTTCAGGAGGTAGACTGGAATTGCATTGAAAGCATAGGAAAAGAGGCAGAACGTCCACAATGATGCACTTGGCCAAAAAGGGCGTATGCGTTTTTTCCTGAATATATTCAGGAAAAAACTCATACGCCCTTTTTGGCCAACCAAGCAAGCTTGCAAAGGAAATCTGCACTACAATGAAGTCTCACTTCCCCCCGGTCAAAAGGGCCATCTGAAAAAAGTGTAAAATCCAGAAAGGCAGGACAGGCCATGGAGAACTGGGAGCCTTGTTATGCTGATGGGCGGGATGTAAATTGCCAACAGACACTCGGGAGAAGTGTATGGTGTTTCCTGAAACATCTAAAAAACAAAGCAACAGAGCCTAGGGCACTTCCACTTATGGTCCTATAGATTAGGGAAATTAAAATCAAAAAGACACAGCCACCCCAAAGTTTGGGACGCCTCTGTTTACAAGAACCTCGTTTACAGTACAAGTTCAACATCGCAGAAAGTGAAAAATGGATAAAGAAGTTGTGGTATTTACTTACAAAGCAATATCACTCTGCAATGAAATCTATGTCATCAGGCCCTTAGCAGCACAATGAGTGGATTCAGGTATGATGATTCTAACTGAAATAAGTCACACAGAAAAAGAAACATCATAAGATATCAGTAATACACGGAATGTAAACTTGGCTACACAGGAACTGAATTACAGAACAGAACAGGGTCTCAAATTTAGAAAACCAACTTATGCTTGCTTAAGGGGAAAGGTGAGTTGGGGTGCTGCATAAAACCAGAGATTGAAATCAGCACAGATAAAGTTCCTTAAGCCAAATATGGAATAGACAAGAGCTACTCCTTGCTCAACGAAATGGACACTACACCGCATATTAAACGTCTAAGAATGTACCTGACTAGTAAGTATCTTAAAACCTATGGATTGCTATGTCTCCGAAAGAGAATCAAGCATGTGTACAGGGGCATAAACGCAGCAGTGATAGGATTGGAGAGGTTTGGTGAGCAAATGAAGACCCTCTGAAGTCATATTGCATGGTACCCATTCCACGGGTTTCAACTACCCAGGTTTAAGGTATTCTTCCTTCAGCTAAAACATGCATGTGGAACCTAGAGTATGATCAACCATGTGATCGGGAGACGTGTTCAAATATGTCTCAGTTTTCGTACCCTGGTACTCGGGTGCAACATTCCAGACGCTTTACTAACACCCTCCCGACTTGGAGAGTCAGTCCCTTTAACCTCCTGTTTGGCCCAGTTTGCAATTTCTGCGGAAGATGAACAGGAATAGCGAGAACCAATGAGAGACTAGCTGGAGGTGTCTGGACGGGCAAATTTAACTCTCATTTCCCACCAGGAAGAGGAAATAACCAAAGGCTCAGCATGCCGTGCCGGAACCAGATTAGGGCCTGAAGCCATCCTGCGGTGTTGCGGCCAGCTCAAAAGAAAGCGAGTTGAAGAAAGGAGCTCAGGGGCACTGTAATTCACAAACCTGCAGAGTTATAAATGACAGCTATCGTCCAAAAATATACTGAAGTAAGGCTGCCAAGAGGACTTGAAAGCGGGGCAGAATTGCAGGAAACCGATTTCAGGAGGTAGACTGGAATTGCATTGAAAGCATAGGAAAAGAGGCAGAACGTCCACAATGATGCACTTGGCCAAAAAGGGCGTATGCGTTTTTTCCTGAATATATTCAGGAAAAAACGCATACGCCCTTTTTGGCCAACCAAGCAAGCTTGCAAAGGAAATCTGCACTACAATGAAGTCTCACTTCCCCCCGGTCAAAAGGGCCATCTGAAAAAAGTGTAAAATCCAGAAAGGCAGGACAGGCCATGGAGAACTGGGAGCCTTGTTATGCTGATGGGCGGGATGTAAATTGCCAACAGACACTCGGGAGAAGTGTATGGTGTTTCCTGAAACATCTAAAAAACAAAGCAACAGAGCCTAGGGCACTTCCACTTATGGTCCTATAGATTAGGGAAATTAAAATCAAAAAGACACAGCCACCCCAAAGTTTGGGACGCCTCTGTTTACAAGAACCTCGTTTACAGTACAAGTTCAACATCGCAGAAAGTGAAAAATGTATAAAGAAGTTGTGGTATTTACTTACAAAGCAATATCACTCAGCAATGAAATCTATGTCATCAGGCCCTTAGCAGCACAATGAGTGGATTCAGGTATGATGATTCTAACTGAAATAAGTCACACAGAAAAAGAAACATCATAAGATATCAGTAATAAACGGAATGTAAACTTGGCTACACAGGAACTGAATTACAGAACAGAACAGGGTCTCAAATTTAGAAAACCAACTTATGCTTGCTTAAGGGTAAAGGTGAGTTGGGGTGCTGCATAAAACCAGAGATTGAAATGAGCACAGATAAAGTTCCTTAAGCCAAATATGGAATAGACAAGAGCTACTCCTTGCTCAATGAAATGGACTCAACACCGCATATTAAATGCCTAAGAATGTACCTGACTAGTAAGTATCTTAAAACCTATGGATTGCTATGTCTCCGAAAGAGAATCAAGCATGTGTACAGGGGCATAAACGCAGCAGTGATAGGATTGGAGAGGTTCGGTGAGCAAATGAAGACCCTTTGAAGTCATATTGCATAGTACCCATTCCATGGGTTTCAACTACCCAGGTTTAAGTTATTCTTCCTTCAGCTAAAACATGCATGTGGAACCTAGAGTATGATCAACCATGTGATCGGGAGACGTGTTCAAATATGTCTCAGTTTTCGTACCCTGGTACTCGGGTGCAACATTCCAGACGCTTTACTAACACCCTCCCGACTTGGAGAGTCAGTCCCTTTAACCTCCTGTTTGGCCCAGTTTGCAATTTCTGCGGAAGATGAACAGGAATAGCGAGAACCAATGAGAGACTAGCTGGAGGTGTCTGGACGGGCAAATTTAACTCTCATTTCCCACCAGGAAGAGGAATTAACCAAAGGCTCAGCGTGCCGTGCCGGAACCAGATTAGGGCCTGAAGCCATCCTGCGGTGTTGCGGCCAGCTCAAAAGAAAGCAAGTTGAAGAAAGGAGCTCAGGGCCACTGTAATTCACAAACCTGCAGAGTTATAAATGACAGCTATCGTCCAAAAATATACTGAAGTAAGGCTGCCAAGAGGACTTGAAAGCGGGGCAGAATTGCAGGAAACCGATTTCAGGAGGTAGACTGGAATTGCATTGAAAGCATAGGAAAAGAGGCAGAACGTCCACAATGATGCACTTGGCCAAAAAGGGCGTATGCGTTTTTTCCTGAATATATTCAGGAAAAAACGCATACGCCCTTTTTGGCCAACCAAGCAAGCTTGCAAAGGAAATCTGCACTACAATGAAGTCTCACTTCCCCCCGGTCAAAAGGGCCATCTGAAAAAAGTGTAAAATCCAGAAAGGCAGGACAGGCCATGGAGAACTGGGAGCCTTGTTATGCTGATGGGCGGGATGTAAATTGCCAACAGACACTCGGGAGAAGTGTATGGTGTTTCCTGAAACATCTAAAAAACAAAGCAACAGAGCCTAGGGCACTTCCACTTATGGTCCTATAGCTTAGGGAAATTAAAATCAAAAAGACACAGCCACCCCAAAGTTTGGGACGCCTCTGTTTACAAGAACCTCGTTTACAGTACAAGTTCAACATCGCAGAAAGTGAAAAATGGATAAAGAAGTTGTGGTATTTACTTACAAAGCAATATCACTCAGCAATGAAATCTATGTCATCAGGCCCTTAGCAGCACAATGAGTGGATTCAGGTATGATGATTCTAACTGAAATAAGTCACACAGAAAAAGAAACATCATAAGATATCAGTAATACACGGAATGTAAACTTGGCTACACATGAACTGAATCACAGAACAGAACAGGGTCTCAAATTTAGAAAACCAACTTATGCTTGCTTAAGGGGAAATGTGAGTTGGGGTGCTGCATAAAACCAGAGATTGAAATGAGCACAGATAAAGTTCCTTAAGCCAAATATGGAATAGACAAGAGCTACTCCTTGCTCAAAGTAATGGACTCAACACCGCATATTAAACGCCTAAGAATGTACCTGACTAGTAAGTATCTTAAAACCTATGGATTGCTATGTCTCCGAAAGAGAATCAATCATGTGTACAGGGGCATAAACACAGCAGTGATAGGATTGGAGAGGTTCGGTGAGCAAATGAAGACCCTTTGAAGTCATATTGCATGGTACCCATTCCACGGGTTTCAACTACCCAGGTTTAAGGTATTCTTCCTTCAGGTAAAACATGCATGTGGAACCTAGAGTCTGATCAACCATGTGATCGGGAGACGTGTTCAAATATGTCTCAGTTTTCGTACCCTGGTACTCGGGTGCAACATTCCAGACGCTTTACTAACACCCTCCCGACTTGGAGAGTCAGTCCCTTTAACCTCCTGTTTGGCCCAGTTTGCAATTTCTGCGGAAGATGAACAGGAATAGCGAGAACCAATGAGAGACTAGCTGGAGGTGTCTGGACGGGCAAATTTAACTCTCATTTCCCACCAGGAAGAGGAATTAACCAAAGGCTCAGCGTGCCGTGCCGGAACCAGATTAGGGCCTGAAGCCATCCTGCGGTGTTGCGGCCAGCTCACAAGAAAGCGAGTTGAAGAAAGGAGCTCAGGGGCACTGTAATTCACAAACCTGCAGAGTTATAAATGACAGCTATCGTCCAAAAATATACTGAAGTAAGGCTGCCAAGAGGACTTGAAAGCGGGGCAGAATTGCAGGAAACCGATTTCAGGAGGTAGACTGGAATTGCATTGAAAGCATAGGAAAAGAGGCAGAACGTCCACAATGATGCACTTGGCCAAAAAGGGCGTATGCGTTTTTTCCTGAATATATTCAGGAAAAAACTCATACGCCCTTTTTGGCCAACCAATCAAGCTTGCAAAGGAAATCTGCACTACAATGAAGTCTCACTTCCCCCCGGTCAAAAGGGCCATCTGAAAAAAGTGTAAAATCCAGAAAGACAGGACAGGCCATGGAGAACTGGGAGCCTTGTTATGCTGATGGGCGGGATGTAAATTGCCAACAGACACTCGGGAGAAGTGTATGGTGTTTCCTGAAACATCTAAAAAACAAAGCAACAGAGCCTAGGGCACTTCCACTTATGGTCCTATAGCTTAGGGAAATTAAAATCAAAAAGACACAGCCACCCCAAAGTTTGGGACGCCTCTGTTTACAAGAACCTCGTTTACAGTACAAGTTCAACATCGCAGAAAGTGAAAAATGGATAAAGAAGTTGTGGTATTTACTTACAAAGCAATATCACTCAGCAATGAAATCTATGTCATCAGGCCCTTAGCAGCACAATGAGTGGATTCAGGTATGATGATTCTAACTGAAATAAGTCACACAGAAAAAGAAACATCATAAGATATCAGTAATACATGGAATGTAAACTTGGCTACACAGGAACTGAATTACAGAACAGAACAGGGTCTCAAATTTAGAAAACCAACTTATGCTTGCTTAAGGGTAAAGGTGAGTTGGGGTGCTGCATAAAACTAGAGATTGAAATGAACACAGATAAAGTTCCTTAAGCCAAATATGGAATAGACAAGAGCTACTCCTTGCTCAACGAAATGGACTCAACACCGCATATTAAATGCCTAAGAATGTACCTGACTAGTAAGTATCTTAAAACCTATGGATTGCTATGTCTCCGAAAGAGAATCAAGCATGTGTACAGGGGCATAAACGCAGCAGTGATAGGATTGGAGAGGTTCGGTGAGCAAATGAAGACCCTTTGAAGTCATATTGCATGGTACCCATTCCACGGGTTTCAACTATCCAGGTTTAAGGTATTCTTCCTTCAGCTAAAACATGCATGTGGAACCTAGAGTATGATCAACCATGTGATCGGGAGACGTGTTCAAATATGTCTCAGTTTTCGTACCCTGGTACTCGGGTGCAACATTCCAGACGCTTTACTAACACCCTCCCGACTTGGAGAGTCAGTCCCTTTAACCTCCTGTTTGGCCCAGTTTGCAATTTCTGCGGAAGATGAACAGGAATAGCGAGAACCAATGAGAGACTAGCTGGAGGTGTCTGGACGGGCAAATTTAACTCTCATTTCCCACCAGGAAGAGGAATTAACCAAAGGCTCAGCGTGCCGTGCCGGAACCAGATTAGGGCCTGAAGCCATCCTGCGGTGTTGCGGCCAGCTCAAAAGAAAGCGAGTTGAAGAAAGGAGCTCAGGGGCACTGTAATTCACAAACCTGCAGAGTTATAAATGACAGCTATCGTCCAAAAATATACTGAAGTAAGGCTGCCAAGAGGACTTGAAAGCGGGGCAGAATTGCAGGAAACCGATTTCAGGAGGTAGACTGGAATTGCATTGAAAGCATAGGAAAAGAGGCAGAACGTCCACAATGATGCACTTGGCCAAAAAGGGCGTATGCGTTTTTTCCTGAATATATTCAGGAAAAAACGCATACGCCCTTTTTGGCCAACCAAGCAAGCTTGCAAAGGAAATCTGCACTACAATGAAGTCTCACTTCCCCCCGGTCAAAAGGGCCATCTGAAAAAAGTGTAAAATCCAGAAAGGCAGGACAGGCCATGGAGAACTGGGAGCCTTGTTATGCTGATGGGCGGGATGTAAATTGCCAACAGACACTCGGGAGAAGTGTATGGTGTTTCCTGAAACATCTAAAAAACAAAGCAACAGAGCCTAGGGCACTTCCACTTATGGTCCTATAGCTTAGGGAAATTAAAATCAAAAAGACACAGCCACCCCAAAGTTTGGGACGCCTCTGTTTACAAGAACCTCGTTTACAGTACAAGTTCAACATCGCAGAAAGTGAAAAATGGATAAAGAAGTTGTGGTATTTACTTACAAAGCAATATCACTCAGCAATGAAATCTATGTCATCAGGCCCTTAGCAGCACAATGAGTGGATTCAGGTATGATGATTCTAACTGAAATAAGTCACACAGAAAAAGAAACATCATAAGATATCAGTAATACACGGAATGTAAACTTGGCTACACCAGAACTGAATTACAGAACAGAACAGGGTCTCAAATTTAGAAAACCAACTTATGCTTGCTTAAGGGGAAAGGTGAGTTGGGGTGCTGCATAAAACCAGAGATTGAAATGAACACAGATAAAGTTCCTTAAGCCAAATATGGAATAGACAAGAGCTACTCCTTGCTCAACGAAATGGACTCAACACCGCATATTAAATGCCTAAGAATGTACCTGACTAGTAAGTATCTTAAAACCTATGGATTGTTATGTCTCCGAAAGAGAATCAAGCATGTGTACAGGGGCATAAACGCAGCAGTGATAGGATTGGAGAGGTTCGGTGAGCAAATGAAGACCCTTTGAAGTCATATTGCATGGTACCCATTCCACGGGTTTCAACTACCCAGGTTTAAGGTATTCTTCCTTCAGCTAAAACATGCATGTGGAACCTAAAGTATGATCAACCATGTGATCGGGAGACGTGTTCAAATATGTCTCAGTTTTCGTACCCTGGTACTCGGGTGCAACATTCCAGACGCTTTACTAACACCCTCCCGACTTGGAGAGTCAGTCCCTTTAACCTCCTGTTTGGCCCAGTTTGCAATTTCTGCGAAAGATGAACAGGAATAGCGAGAACCAATGAGAGACTAGCTGGAGGTGTCTGGACGGGCAAATTTAACTCTCATTTCCCACCAGGAAGAGGAATTAACCAAAGGCTCAGCATGCCGTGCCGGAACCAGATTAGGGCCTGAAGCCATCCTGCGGTGTTGCGGCCAGGTCACAAGAAAGCGAGTTGAAGAAAGGAGCTCAGGGGCACTGTAATTCACAAACCTGCAGAGTTATAAATGACAGCTATCGTCCAAAAATATACTGAAGTAAGGCTGCCAAGAGGACTTGAAAGCGGGGCAGAATTGCAGGAAACCGATTTCAGGAGGTAGACTGGAATTGCATTGAAAGCATAGGAAAAGAGGCAGAACGTCCACAATGATGCACTTGGCCAAAAAGGGCGTATGCGTTTTTTCCTGAATATATTCAGGAAAAAACGCATACGCCCTTTTTGGCCAACCAAGCAAGCTTGCAAAGGAAATCTGCACTACAATGAAGTCTCACTTCCCCCCGGTCAAAAGGGCCATCTGAAAAAAGTGTAAAATCCAGAAAGACAGGACAGGCCATGGAGAACTGGGAGCCTTGTTATGCTGATGGGCGGGATGTAAATTGCCAACAGACACTCGGGAGAAGTGTATGGTGTTTCCTGAAACATCTAAAAAACAAAGCAACAGAGCCTAGGGCACTTCCACTTATGGTCCTATAGCTTAGGGAAATTAAAATCAAAAAGACACAGCCACCCCAAAGTTTGGGACGCCTCTGTTTACAAGAACCTCGTTTACAGTACAAGTTCAACATCGCAGAAAGTGAAAAATGGATAAAGAAGTTGTGGTATTTACTTACAAAGCAATATCACTCAGCAATGAAATCTATGTCATCAGGCCCTTAGCAGCACAATGAGTGGATTCAGGTATGATGATTCTAACTGAAATAAGTCACACAGAAAAAGAAACATCATAAGATATCAGTAATACACGGAATGTAAACTTGGCTACACAGGAACTGAATTACAGAACAGAACAGGGTCTCAAATTTAGAAAACCAACTTATGCTTGCTTAAGGGTAAAGGTGAGTTGGGGTGCTGCATAAAACCAGAGATTGAAATGAACACAGATAAAGTTCCTTAAGCCAAATATGGAATAGACAAGAGCTACTCCTTGCTCAACGAAATGGACTCAACACCGCATATTAAATGCCTAAGAATGTACCTGACTAGTAAGTATCTTAAAACCTATGGATTGCTATGTCTCCGAAAGAGAATCAAGCATGTGTACAGGGGCATAAACGCAGCAGTGATAGGATTGGAGAGGTTCGGTGAGCAAATGAAGACCCTTTGAAGTCATATTGCATGGTACCCATTCCACGGGTTTCAACTACCCAGGTTTAAGGTATTCTTCCTTCAGGTAAAACATGCATGTGGAACCTAGAGTCTGATCAACCATGTGATCGGGAGACGTGTTCAAATATGTCTCAGTTTTCGTACCCTGGTACTCGGGTGCAACATTCCAGACGCTTTACTAACACCCTCCCGACTTGGAGAGTCAGTCCCTTTAACCTCCTGTTTGGCCCAGTTTGCAATTTCTGCGGAAGATGAACAGGAATAGCGAGAACCAATGAGAGACTAGCTGGAGGTGTCTGGACGGGCAAATTTAACTCTCATTTCCCACCAGGAAGAGGAATTAACCAAAGGCTCAGCGTGCCGTGCCGGAACCAGATTAGGGCCTGAAGCCATCCTGCGGTGTTGCGGCCAGCTCAAAAGAAAGCGAGTTGAAGAAAGGAGCTCAGGGGCACTGTAATTCACAAACCTGCAGAGTTATAAATGACAGCTATCGTCCAAAAATATACTGAAGTAAGGCTGCCAAGAGGACTTGAAAGCGGGGCAGAATTGCAGGAAACCGATTTCAGGAGGTAGACTGGAATTGCATTGAAAGCATAGGAAAAGAGGCAGAACGTCCACAATGATGCACTTGGCCAAAAAGGGCGTATGCGTTTTTTCCTGAATATATTCAGGAAAAAACGCATACGCCCTTTTTGGCCAACCAAGCAAGCTTGCAAAGGAAATCTGCACTACAATGAAGTCTCACTTCCCCCCGGTCAAAAGGGCCATCTGAAAAAAGTGTAAAATCCAGAAAGGCAGGACAGGCCATGGAGAACTGGGAGCCTTGTTATGCTGATGGGCGGGATGTAAATTGCCAACAGACACTCGGGAGAAGTGTATGGTGTTTCCTGAAACATCTAAAAAACAAAGCAACAGAGCCTAGGGCACTTCCACTTATGGTCCTATAGCTTAGGGAAATTAAAATCAAAAAGACACAGCCACCCCAAAGTTTGGGACGCCTCTGTTTACAAGAACCTCGTTTACAGTACAAGTTCAACATCGCAGAAAGTGAAAAATGGATAAAGAAGTTGTGGTATTTACTTACAAAGCAATATCACTCAGCAATGAAATCTATGTCATCAGGCCCTTAGCAGCACAATGAGTGGATTCAGGTATGATGATTCTAACTGAAATAAGTCACACAGAAAAAGAAACATCATAAGATATCAGTAATACACGGAATGTAAACTTGGCTACACCAGAACTGAATTACAGAACAGAACAGGGTCTCAAATTTAGAAAACCAACTTATGCTTGCTTAAGGGGAAAGGTGAGTTGGGGTGCTGCATAAAACCAGAGATTGAAATGAACACAGATAAAGTTCCTTAAGCCAAATATGGAATAGACAAGAGCTACTCCTTGCTCAACGAAATGGACTCAACACCGCATATTAAATGCCTAAGAATGTACCTGACTAGTAAGTATCTTAAAACCTATGGATTGTTATGTCTCCGAAAGAGAATCAAGCATGTGTACAGGGGCATAAACGCAGCAGTGATAGGATTGGAGAGGTTCGGTGAGCAAATGAAGACCCTTTGAAGTCATATTGCATGGTACCCATTCCACGGGTTTCAACTACCCAGGTTTAAGGTATTCTTCCTTCAGCTAAAACATGCATGTGGAACCTAAAGTATGATCAACCATGTGATCGGGAGACGTGTTCAAATATGTCTCAGTTTTCGTACCCTGGTACTCGGGTGCAACATTCCAGACGCTTTACTAACACCCTCCCGACTTGGAGAGTCAGTCCCTTTAACCTCCTGTTTGGCCCAGTTTGCAATTTCTGCGAAAGATGAACAGGAATAGCGAGAACCAATGAGAGACTAGCTGGAGGTGTCTGGACGGGCAAATTTAACTCTCATTTCCCACCAGGAAGAGGAATTAACCAAAGGCTCAGCATGCCGTGCCGGAACCAGATTAGGGCCTGAAGCCATCCTGCGGTGTTACGGCCAGGTCACAAGAAAGCGAGTTGAAGAAAGGAGCTCAGGGGCACTGTAATTCACAAACCTGCAGAGTTATAAATGACAGCTATCGTCCAAAAATATACTGAAGTAAGGCTGCCAAGAGGACTTGAAAGCGGGGCAGAATTGCAGGAAACCGATTTCAGGAGGTAGACTGGAATTGCATTGAAAGCATAGGAAAAGAGGCAGAACGTCCACAATGATGCACTTGGCCAAAAAGGGCGTATGCGTTTTTTCCTGAATATATTCAGGAAAAAACGCATATGCCCTTTTTGGCCAACCAAGCAAGCTTGCAAAGGAAATCTGCACTACAATGAAGTCTCACTTCCCCCCGGTCAAAAGGGCCATCTGAAAAAAGTGTAAAATCCAGAAAGACAGGACAGGCCATGGAGAACTGGGAGCCTTGTTATGCTGATGGGCGGGATGTAAATTGCCAACAGACACTCGGGAGAAGTGTATGGTGTTTCCTGAAACATCTAAAAAACAAAGCAACAGAGCCTAGGGCACTTCCACTTATGGTCCTATAGCTTAGGGAAATTAAAATCAAAAAGACACAGCCACCCCAAAGTTTGGGACGCCTCTGTTTACAAGAACCTCGTTTACAGTACAAGTTCAACATCGCAGAAAGTGAAAAATGGATAAAGAAGTTGTGGTATTTACTTACAAAGCAATATCACTCAGCAATGAAATCTATGTCATCAGGCCCTTAGCAGCACAATGAGTGGATTCAGGTATGATGATTCTAACTGAAATAAGTCACACAGAAAAAGAAACATCATAAGATATCAGTAATACACGGAATGTAAACTTGGCTACACAGGAACTGAATTACAGAACAGAACAGGGTCTCAAATTTAGAAAACCAACTTATGCTTGCTTAAGGGTAAAGGTGAGTTGGGGTGCTGCATAAAACCAGAGATTGAAATGAACACAGATAAAGTTCCTTAAGCCAAATATGGAATAGACAAGAGCTACTCCTTGCTCAATGAAATGGACTCAACACCGCATATTAAATGCCTAAGAATGTACCTGACTAGTAAGTATCTTAAAACCTATGGATTGCTATGTCTCCGAAAGAGAATCAAGCATGTGTACAGGGGCATAAACGCAGCAGTGATAGGATTGGAGAGGTTCGGTGAGCAAATGAAGACCCTTTGAAGTCATATTGCATAGTACCCATTCCATGGGTTTCAACTACCCAGGTTTAAGTTATTCTTCCTTCAGCTAAAACATGCATGTGGAACCTAGAGTATGATCAACCATGTGATCGGGAGACGTGTTCAAATATGTCTCAGTTTTCGTACCCTGGTACTCGGGTGCAACATTCCAGACGCTTTACTAACACCCTCCCGACTTGGAGAGTCAGTCCCTTTAACCTCCTGTTTGGCCCAGTTTGCAATTTCTGCGGAAGATGAACAGGAATAGCGAGAACCAATGAGAGACTAGCTGGAGGTGTCTGGACGGGCAAATTTAACTCTCATTTCCCACCAGGAAGAGGAATTAACCAAAGGCTCAGCGTGCCGTGCCGGAACCAGATTAGGGCCTGAAGCCATCCTGCGGTGTTGCGGCCAGCTCAAAAGAAAGCAAGTTGAAGAAAGGAGCTCAGGGCCACTGTAATTCACAAACCTGCAGAGTTATAAATGACAGCTATCGTCCAAAAATATACTGAAGTAAGGCTGCCAAGAGGACTTGAAAGCGGGGCAGAATTGCAGGAAACCGATTTCAGGAGGTAGACTGGAATTGCATTGAAAGCATAGGAAAAGAGGCAGAACGTCCACAATGATGCACTTGGCCAAAAAGGGCGTATGCGTTTTTTCCTGAATATATTCAGGAAAAAACGCATACGCCCTTTTTGGCCAACCAAGCAAGCTTGCAAAGGAAATCTGCACTACAATGAAGTCTCACTTCCCCCCGGTCAAAAGGGCCATCTGAAAAAAGTGTAAAATCCAGAAAGGCAGGACAGGCCATGGAGAACTGGGAGCCTTGTTATGCTGATGGGCGGGATGTAAATTGCCAACAGACACTCGGGAGAAGTGTATGGTGTTTCCTGAAACATCTAAAAAACAAAGCAACAGAGCCTAGGGCACTTCCACTTATGGTCCTATAGCTTAGGGAAATTAAAATCAAAAAGACACAGCCACCCCAAAGTTTGGGACGCCTCTGTTTACAAGAACCTCGTTTACAGTACAAGTTCAACATCGCAGAAAGTGAAAAATGGATAAAGAAGTTGTGGTATTTACTTACAAAGCAATATCACTCAGCAATGAAATCTATGTCATCAGGCCCTTAGCAGCACAATGAGTGGATTCAGGTATGATGATTCTAACTGAAATAAGTCACACAGAAAAAGAAACATCATAAGATATCAGTAATACACGGAATGTAAACTTGGCTACACATGAACTGAATCACAGAACAGAACAGGGTCTCAAATTTAGAAAACCAACTTATGCTTGCTTAAGGGGAAATGTGAGTTGGGGTGCTGCATAAAACCAGAGATTGAAATGAGCACAGATAAAGTTCCTTAAGCCAAATATGGAATAGACAAGAGCTACTCTTGCTCAAAGTAATGGACTCAACACCGCATATTAAACGCCTAAGAATGTACCTGACTAGTAAGTATCTTAAAACCTATGGATTGCTATGTCTCCGAAAGAGAATCAATCATGTGTACAGGGGCATAAACACAGCAGTGATAGGATTGGAGAGGTTCGGTGAGCAAATGAAGACCCTTTGAAGTCATATTGCATGGTACCCATTCCACGGGTTTCAACTACCCAGGTTTAAGGTATTCTTCCTTCAGGTAAAACATGCATGTGGAACCTAGAGTCTGATCAACCATGTGATCGGGAGACGTGTTCAAATATGTCTCAGTTTTCGTACCCTGGTACTCGGGTGCAACATTCCAGACGCTTTACTAACACCCTCCCGACTTGGAGAGTCAGTCCCTTTAACCTCCTGTTTGGCCCAGTTTGCAATTTCTGCGGAAGATGAACAGGAATAGCGAGAACCAATGAGAGACTAGCTGGAGGTGTCTGGACGGGCAAATTTAACTCTCATTTCCCACCAGGAAGAGGAATTAACCAAAGGCTCAGCGTGCCGTGCCGGAACCAGATTAGGGCCTGAAGCCATCCTGCGGTGTTGCGGCCAGCTCACAAGAAAGCGAGTTGAAGAAAGGAGCTCAGGGGCACTGTAATTCACAAACCTGCAGAGTTATAAATGACAGCTATCGTCCAAAAATATACTGAAGTAAGGCTGCCAAGAGGACTTGAAAGCGGGGCAGAATTGCAGGAAACCGATTTCAGGAGGTAGACTGGAATTGCATTGAAAGCATAGGAAAAGAGGCAGAACGTCCACAATGATGCACTTGGCCAAAAAGGGCGTATGCGTTTTTTCCTGAATATATTCAGGAAAAAACTCATACGCCCTTTTTGGCCAACCAATCAAGCTTGCAAAGGAAATCTGCACTACAATGAAGTCTCACTTCCCCGCGGTCAAAAGGGCCATCTGAAAAAAGTGTAAAATCCAGAACGGCAGGACAGGCCATGGAGAACTGGGAGCCTTGTTATGCTGATGGGCGGGATGTAAATTGCCAACAGACACTCGGGAGAAGTGTATGGTGTTTCCTGAAACATCTAAAAAACAAAGCAACAGAGCCTAGGGCACTTCCACTTATGGTCCTATAGATTAGGGAAATTAAAATCAAAAAGACACAGCCACCCCAAAGTTTGGGACGCCTCTGTTTACAAGAACCTCGTTTACAGTACAAGTTCAACATCGCAGAAAGTGAAAAATGGATAAAGAAGTTGTGGTATTTACTTACAAAGCAATATCACTCTGCAATGAAATCTATGTCATCAGGCCCTTAGCAGCACAATGAGTGGATTCAGGTATGATGATTCTAACTGAAATAAGTCACACAGAAAAAGAAACATCATAAGATATCAGTAATACACGGAATGTAAACTTGGCTACACAGGAACTGAATTACAGAACAGAACAGGGTCTCAAATTTAGAAAACCAACTTATGCTTGCTTAAGGGGAAAGGTGAGGTGGGGTGCTGCATAAAACCAGAGATTGAAATCAGCACAGATAAAGTTCCTTAAGCCAAATATGGAATAGACAAGAGCTACTCCTTGCTCAACGAAATGGACTCAACACCGCATATTAAACGCCTAAGAATGTACCTGACTAGTAAGTATCTTAAAACCTATGGATTGCTATGTCTCCGAAAGAGAATCAAGCATGTGTACAGGGGCATAAACGCAGCAGTGATAGGATTGGAGAGGTTTGGTGAGCAAATGAAGACCCTCTGAAGTCATATTGCATGGTACCCATTCCACGGGTTTCAACTACCCAGGTTTAAGGTATTCTTCCTTCAGCTAAAACATGCATGTGGAACCTAGAGTATGATCAACCATGTGATCGGGAGACGTGTTCAAATATGTCTCAGTTTTCGTACCCTGGTACTCGGGTGCAACATTCCTGACGCTTTACTAACACCCTCCCGACTTGGAGAGTCAGTCCCTTTAACCTCCTGTTTGGCCCAGTTTGCAATTTCTGCGGAAGATGAACAGGAATAGCGAGAACCAATGAGAGACTAGCTGGAGGTGTCTGGACGGGCAAATTTAACTCTCATTTCCCACCAGGAAGAGGAATTAACCAAAGGCTCAGCATGCCGTGCCGGAACCAGATTAGGGCCTGAAGCCATCCTGCGGTGTTGCGGCCAGCTCAAAAGAAAGCGAGTTGAAGAAAGGAGCTCAGGGGCACTGTAATTCACAAACCTGCAGAGTTATAAATGACAGCTATCGTCCAAAAATATACTGAAGTAAGGCTGCCAAGAGGACTTGAAAGCGGGGCAGAATTGCAGGAAACCGATTTCAGGAGGTAGACTGGAATTGCATTGAAAGCATAGGAAAAGAGGCAGAACGTCCACAATGATGCACTTGGCCAAAAAGGGCGTATGCGTTTTTTCCTGAATATATTCAGGAAAAAACTCATACGCCCTTTTTGGCCAACCAAGCAAGCTTGCAAAGGAAATCTGCACTACAATGAAGTCTCACTTCCCCCCGGTCAAAAGGGCCATCTGAAAAAAGTGTAAAATCCAGAAAGGCAGTACAGGCCATGGAGAACTGGGAGCCTTGTTATGCTGATGGGCGGGATGTAAATTGCCAACAGACACTCGGGAGAAGTGTATGGTGTTTCCTGAAACATCTAAAAAACAAAGCAACAGAGCCTAGGGCACTTCCACTTATGGTCCTATAGATTAGGGAAATTAAAATCAAAAAGACACAGCCACCCCAAAGTTTGGGACGCCTCTGTTTACAAGAACCTCGTTTACAGTACAAGTTCAACATCGCAGAAAGTGAAAAATGGATAAAGAAGTTGTGGTATTTACTTACAAAGCAATATCACTCTGCAATGAAATCTATGTCATCAGGTCCTTAGCAGCACAATGAGTGGATTCAGGTATGATGATTCTAACTGAAATAAGTCACACAGAAAAAGAAACATCATAAGATATCAGTAATACACGGAATGTAAACTTGGCTACACAGGAACTGAATTACAGAACAGAACAGGGTCTCAAATTTAGAAAACCAACTTATGCTTGCTTAAGGGGAAAGGTGAGTTGGGGTGCTGCATAAAACCAGAGATTGAAATGAGCACAGATAAAGTTCCTTAAGCCAAATATGGAATAGACAAGAGCTACTCTTGCTCAAAGTAATGGACTCAACACCGCATATTAAACGCCTAAGAATGTACCTGACTAGTAAGTATCTTAAAACCTATGGATTGCTATGTCTCCGAAAGAGAATCAATCATGTGTACAGGGGCATAAACACAGCAGTGATAGGATTGGAGAGGTTCGGTGAGCAAATGAAGACCCTTTGAAGTCATATTGCATGGTACCCATTCCACGGGTTTCAACTACCCAGGTTTAAGGTATTCTTCCTTCAGGTAAAACATGCATGTGGAACCTAGAGTCTGATCAACCATGTGATCGGGAGACGTGTTCAAATATGTCTCAGTTTTCGTACCCTGGTACTCGGGTGCAACATTCCAGACGCTTTACTAACACCCTCCCGACTTGGAGAGTCAGTCCCTTTAACCTCCTGTTTGGCCCAGTTTGCAATTTCTGCGGAAGATGAACAGGAATAGCGAGAACCAATGAGAGACTAGCTGGAGGTGTCTGGACGGGCAAATTTAACTCTCATTTCCCACCAGGAAGAGGAATTAACCAAAGGCTCAGCGTGCCGTGCCGGAACCAGATTAGGGCCTGAAGCCATCCTGCGGTGTTGCGGCCAGCTCACAAGAAAGCGAGTTGAAGAAAGGAGCTCAGGGGCACTGTAATTCACAAACCTGCAGAGTTATAAATGACAGCTATCGTCCAAAAATATACTGAAGTAAGGCTGCCAAGAGGACTTGAAAGCGGGGCAGAATTGCAGGAAACCGATTTCAGGAGGTAGACTGGAATTGCATTGAAAGCATAGGAAAAGAGGCAGAACGTCCACAATGATGCACTTGGCCAAAAAGGGCGTATGCGTTTTTTCCTGAATATATTCAGGAAAAAACTCATACGCCCTTTTTGGCCAACCAATCAAGCTTGCAAAGGAAATCTGCACTACAATGAAGTCTCACTTCCCCCCGGTCAAAAGGGCCATCTGAAAAAAGTGTAAAATCCAGAACGGCAGGACAGGCCATGGAGAACTGGGAGCCTTGTTATGCTGATGGGCGGGATGTAAATTGCCAACAGACACTCGGGAGAAGTGTATGGTGTTTCCTGAAACATCTAAAAAACAAAGCAACAGAGCCTAGGGCACTTCCACTTATGGTCCTATAGATTAGGGAAATTAAAATCAAAAAGACACAGCCACCCCAAAGTTTGGGACGCCTCTGTTTACAAGAACCTCGTTTACAGTACAAGTTCAACATCGCAGAAAGTGAAAAATGGATAAAGAAGTTGTGGTATTTACTTACAAAGCAATATCACTCTGCAATGAAATCTATGTCATCAGGCCCTTAGCAGCACAATGAGTGGATTCAGGTATGATGATTCTAACTGAAATAAGTCACACAGAAAAAGAAACATCATAAGATATCAGTAATACACGGAATGTAAACTTGGCTACACAGGAACTGAATTACAGAACAGAACAGGGTCTCAAATTTAGAAAACCAACTTATGCTTGCTTAAGGGGAAAGGTGAGTTGGGGTGCTGCATAAAACCAGAGATTGAAATCAGCACAGATAAAGTTCCTTAAGCCAAATATGGAATAGACAAGAGCTACTCCTTGCTCAACGAAATGGACTCAACACCGCATATTAAACGCCTAAGAATGTACCTGACTAGTAAGTATCTTAAAACCTATGGATTGCTATGTCTCCGAAAGAGAATCAAGCATGTGTACAGGGGCATAAACGCAGCAGTGATAGGATTGGAGAGGTTTGGTGAGCAAATGAAGACCCTCTGAAGTCATATTGCATGGTACCCATTCCACGGGTTTCAACTACCCAGGTTTAAGGTATTCTTCCTTCAGCTAAAACATGCATGTGGAACCTAGAGTATGATCAACCATGTGATCGGGAGACGTGTTCAAATATGTCTCAGTTTTCGTACCCTGGTACTCGGGTGCAACATTCCTGACGCTTTACTAACACCCTCCCGACTTGGAGAGTCAGTCCCTTTAACCTCCTGTTTGGCCCAGTTTGCAATTTCTGCGGAAGATGAACAGGAATAGCGAGAACCAATGAGAGACTAGCTGGAGGTGTCTGGACGGGCAAATTTAACTCTCATTTCCCACCAGGAAGAGGAATTAACCAAAGGCTCAGCATGCCGTGCCGGAACCAGATTAGGGCCTGAAGCCATCCTGCGGTGTTGCGGCCAGCTCAAAAGAAAGCGAGTTGAAGAAAGGAGCTCAGGGGCACTGTAATTCACAAACCTGCAGAGTTATAAATGACAGCTATCGTCCAAAAATATACTGAAGTAAGGCTGCCAAGAGGACTTGAAAGCGGGGCAGAATTGCAGGAAACCGATTTCAGGAGGTAGACTGGAATTGCATTGAAAGCATAGGAAAAGAGGCAGAACGTCCACAATGATGCACTTGGCCAAAAAGGGCGTATGCGTTTTTTCCTGAATATATTCAGGAAAAAACGCATACGCCCTTTTTGGCCAACCAAGCAAGCTTGCAAAGGAAATCTGCACTACAATGAAGTCTCACTTCCCCCCGGTCAAAAGGGCCATCTGAAAAAAGTGTAAAATCCAGAAAGGCAGGACAGGCCATGGAGAACTGGGAGCCTTGTTATGCTGATGGGCGGGATGTAAATTGCCAACAGACACTCGGGAGAAGTGTATGGTGTTTCCTGAAACATCTAAAAAACAAAGCAACAGAGCCTAGGGCACTTCCACTTATGGTCCTATAGCTTAGGGAAATTAAAATCAAAAAGACACAGCCACCCCAAAGTTTGGGACGCCTCTGTTTACAAGAACCTCGTTTACAGTACAAGTTCAACATCGCAGAAAGTGAAAAATGGATAAAGAAGTTGTGGTATTTACTTACAAAGCAATATCACTCAGCAATGAAATCTATGTCATCAGGCCCTTAGCAGCACAATGAGTGGATTCAGGTATGATGATTCTAACTGAAATAAGTCACACAGAAAAAGAAACATCATAAGATATCAGTAATACACGGAATGTAAACTTGGCTACACCAGAACTGAATTACAGAACAGAACAGGGTCTCAAATTTAGAAAACCAACTTATGCTTGCTTAAGGGGAAAGGTGAGTTGGGGTGCTGCATAAAACCAGAGATTGAAATGAACACAGATAAAGTTCCTTAAGCCAAATATGGAATAGACAAGAGCTACTCCTTGCTCAACGAAATGGACTCAACACCGCATATTAAATGCCTAAGAATGTACCTGACTAGTAAGTATCTTAAAACCTATGGATTGTTATGTCTCCGAAAGAGAATCAAGCATGTGTACAGGGGCATAAACGCAGCAGTGATAGGATTGGAGAGGTTCGGTGAGCAAATGAAGACCCTTTGAAGTCATATTGCATGGTACCCATTCCACGGGTTTCAACTACCCAGGTTTAAGGTATTCTTCCTTCAGCTAAAACATGCATGTGGAACCTAAAGTATGATCAACCATGTGATCGGGAGACGTGTTCAAATATGTCTCAGTTTTCGTACCCTGGTACTCGGGTGCAACATTCCAGACGCTTTACTAACACCCTCCCGACTTGGAGAGTCAGTCCCTTTAACCTCCTGTTTGGCCCAGTTTGCAATTTCTGCGAAAGATGAACAGGAATAGCGAGAACCAATGAGAGACTAGCTGGAGGTGTCTGGACGGGCAAATTTAACTCTCATTTCCCACCAGGAAGAGGAATTAACCAAAGGCTCAGCATGCCGTGCCGGAACCAGATTAGGGCCTGAAGCCATCCTGCGGTGTTACGGCCAGGTCACAAGAAAGCGAGTTGAAGAAAGGAGCTCAGGGGCACTGTAATTCACAAACCTGCAGAGTTATAAATGACAGCTATCGTCCAAAAATATACTGAAGTAAGGCTGCCAAGAGGACTTGAAAGCGGGGCAGAATTGCAGGAAACCGATTTCAGGAGGTAGACTGGAATTGCATTGAAAGCATAGGAAAAGAGGCAGAACGTCCACAATGATGCACTTGGCCAAAAAGGGCGTATGCGTTTTTTCCTGAATATATTCAGGAAAAAACGCATATGCCCTTTTTGGCCAACCAAGCAAGCTTGCAAAGGAAATCTGCACTACAATGAAGTCTCACTTCCCCCCGGTCAAAAGGGCCATCTGAAAAAAGTGTAAAATCCAGAAAGACAGGACAGGCCATGGAGAACTGGGAGCCTTGTTATGCTGATGGGCGGGATGTAAATTGCCAACAGACACTCGGGAGAAGTGTATGGTGTTTCCTGAAACATCTAAAAAACAAAGCAACAGAGCCTAGGGCACTTCCACTTATGGTCCTATAGCTTAGGGAAATTAAAATCAAAAAGACACAGCCACCCCAAAGTTTGGGACGCCTCTGTTTACAAGAACCTCGTTTACAGTACAAGTTCAACATCGCAGAAAGTGAAAAATGGATAAAGAAGTTGTGGTATTTACTTACAAAGCAATATCACTCAGCAATGAAATCTATGTCATCAGGCCCTTAGCAGCACAATGAGTGGATTCAGGTATGATGATTCTAACTGAAATAAGTCACACAGAAAAAGAAACATCATAAGATATCAGTAATACACGGAATGTAAACTTGGCTACACAGGAACTGAATTACAGAACAGAACAGGGTCTCAAATTTAGAAAACCAACTTATGCTTGCTTAAGGGTAAAGGTGAGTTGGGGTGCTGCATAAAACCAGAGATTGAAATGAACACAGATAAAGTTCCTTAAGCCAAATATGGAATAGACAAGAGCTACTCCTTGCTCAATGAAATGGACTCAACACCGCATATTAAATGCCTAAGAATGTACCTGACTAGTAAGTATCTTAAAACCTATGGATTGCTATGTCTCCGAAAGAGAATCAAGCATGTGTACAGGGGCATAAACGCAGCAGTGATAGGATTGGAGAGGTTCGGTGAGCAAATGAAGACCCTTTGAAGTCATATTGCATAGTACCCATTCCATGGGTTTCAACTACCCAGGTTTAAGTTATTCTTCCTTCAGCTAAAACATGCATGTGGAACCTAGAGTATGATCAACCATGTGATCGGGAGACGTGTTCAAATATGTCTCAGTTTTCGTACCCTGGTACTCGGGTGCAACATTCCAGACGCTTTACTAACACCCTCCCGACTTGGAGAGTCAGTCCCTTTAACCTCCTGTTTGGCCCAGTTTGCAATTTCTGCGGAAGATGAACAGGAATAGCGAGAACCAATGAGAGACTAGCTGGAGGTGTCTGGACGGGCAAATTTAACTCTCATTTCCCACCAGGAAGAGGAATTAACCAAAGGCTCAGCGTGCCGTGCCGGAACCAGATTAGGGCCTGAAGCCATCCTGCGGTGTTGCGGCCAGCTCAAAAGAAAGCAAGTTGAAGAAAGGAGCTCAGGGCCACTGTAATTCACAAACCTGCAGAGTTATAAATGACAGCTATCGTCCAAAAATATACTGAAGTAAGGCTGCCAAGAGGACTTGAAAGCGGGGCAGAATTGCAGGAAACCGATTTCAGGAGGTAGACTGGAATTGCATTGAAAGCATAGGAAAAGAGGCAGAACGTCCACAATGATGCACTTGGCCAAAAAGGGCGTATGCGTTTTTTCCTGAATATATTCAGGAAAAAACGCATACGCCCTTTTTGGCCAACCAAGCAAGCTTGCAAAGGAAATCTGCACTACAATGAAGTCTCACTTCCCCCCGGTCAAAAGGGCCATCTGAAAAAAGTGTAAAATCCAGAAAGGCAGGACAGGCCATGGAGAACTGGGAGCCTTGTTATGCTGATGGGCGGGATGTAAATTGCCAACAGACACTCGGGAGAAGTGTATGGTGTTTCCTGAAACATCTAAAAAACAAAGCAACAGAGCCTAGGGCACTTCCACTTATGGTCCTATAGCTTAGGGAAATTAAAATCAAAAAGACACAGCCACCCCAAAGTTTGGGACGCCTCTGTTTACAAGAACCTCGTTTACAGTACAAGTTCAACATCGCAGAAAGTGAAAAATGGATAAAGAAGTTGTGGTATTTACTTACAAAGCAATATCACTCAGCAATGAAATCTATGTCATCAGGCCCTTAGCAGCACAATGAGTGGATTCAGGTATGATGATTCTAACTGAAATAAGTCACACAGAAAAAGAAACATCATAAGATATCAGTAATACACGGAATGTAAACTTGGCTACACATGAACTGAATCACAGAACAGAACAGGGTCTCAAATTTAGAAAACCAACTTATGCTTGCTTAAGGGGAAATGTGAGTTGGGGTGCTGCATAAAACCAGAGATTGAAATGAGCACAGATAAAGTTCCTTAAGCCAAATATGGAATAGACAAGAGCTACTCTTGCTCAAAGTAATGGACTCAACACCGCATATTAAACGCCTAAGAATGTACCTGACTAGTAAGTATCTTAAAACCTATGGATTGCTATGTCTCCGAAAGAGAATCAATCATGTGTACAGGGGCATAAACACAGCAGTGATAGGATTGGAGAGGTTCGGTGAGCAAATGAAGACCCTTTGAAGTCATATTGCATGGTACCCATTCCACGGGTTTCAACTACCCAGGTTTAAGGTATTCTTCCTTCAGGTAAAACATGCATGTGGAACCTAGAGTCTGATCAACCATGTGATCGGGAGACGTGTTCAAATATGTCTCAGTTTTCGTACCCTGGTACTCGGGTGCAACATTCCAGACGCTTTACTAACACCCTCCCGACTTGGAGAGTCAGTCCCTTTAACCTCCTGTTTGGCCCAGTTTGCAATTTCTGCGGAAGATGAACAGGAATAGCGAGAACCAATGAGAGACTAGCTGGAGGTGTCTGGACGGGCAAATTTAACTCTCATTTCCCACCAGGAAGAGGAATTAACCAAAGGCTCAGCGTGCCGTGCCGGAACCAGATTAGGGCCTGAAGCCATCCTGCGGTGTTGCGGCCAGCTCACAAGAAAGCGAGTTGAAGAAAGGAGCTCAGGGGCACTGTAATTCACAAACCTGCAGAGTTATAAATGACAGCTATCGTCCAAAAATATACTGAAGTAAGGCTGCCAAGAGGACTTGAAAGCGGGGCAGAATTGCAGGAAACCGATTTCAGGAGGTAGACTGGAATTGCATTGAAAGCATAGGAAAAGAGGCAGAACGTCCACAATGATGCACTTGGCCAAAAAGGGCGTATGCGTTTTTTCCTGAATATATTCAGGAAAAAACTCATACGCCCTTTTTGGCCAACCAATCAAGCTTGCAAAGGAAATCTGCACTACAATGAAGTCTCACTTCCCCGCGGTCAAAAGGGCCATCTGAAAAAAGTGTAAAATCCAGAACGGCAGGACAGGCCATGGAGAACTGGGAGCCTTGTTATGCTGATGGGCGGGATGTAAATTGCCAACAGACACTCGGGAGAAGTGTATGGTGTTTCCTGAAACATCTAAAAAACAAAGCAACAGAGCCTAGGGCACTTCCACTTATGGTCCTATAGATTAGGGAAATTAAAATCAAAAAGACACAGCCACCCCAAAGTTTGGGACGCCTCTGTTTACAAGAACCTCGTTTACAGTACAAGTTCAACATCGCAGAAAGTGAAAAATGGATAAAGAAGTTGTGGTATTTACTTACAAAGCAATATCACTCTGCAATGAAATCTATGTCATCAGGCCCTTAGCAGCACAATGAGTGGATTCAGGTATGATGATTCTAACTGAAATAAGTCACACAGAAAAAGAAACATCATAAGATATCAGTAATACACGGAATGTAAACTTGGCTACACAGGAACTGAATTACAGAACAGAACAGGGTCTCAAATTTAGAAAACCAACTTATGCTTGCTTAAGGGGAAAGGTGAGGTGGGGTGCTGCATAAAACCAGAGATTGAAATCAGCACAGATAAAGTTCCTTAAGCCAAATATGGAATAGACAAGAGCTACTCCTTGCTCAACGAAATGGACTCAACACCGCATATTAAACGCCTAAGAATGTACCTGACTAGTAAGTATCTTAAAACCTATGGATTGCTATGTCTCCGAAAGAGAATCAAGCATGTGTACAGGGGCATAAACGCAGCAGTGATAGGATTGGAGAGGTTTGGTGAGCAAATGAAGACCCTCTGAAGTCATATTGCATGGTACCCATTCCACGGGTTTCAACTACCCAGGTTTAAGGTATTCTTCCTTCAGCTAAAACATGCATGTGGAACCTAGAGTATGATCAACCATGTGATCGGGAGACGTGTTCAAATATGTCTCAGTTTTCGTACCCTGGTACTCGGGTGCAACATTCCTGACGCTTTACTAACACCCTCCCGACTTGGAGAGTCAGTCCCTTTAACCTCCTGTTTGGCCCAGTTTGCAATTTCTGCGGAAGATGAACAGGAATAGCGAGAACCAATGAGAGACTAGCTGGAGGTGTCTGGACGGGCAAATTTAACTCTCATTTCCCACCAGGAAGAGGAATTAACCAAAGGCTCAGCATGCCGTGCCGGAACCAGATTAGGGCCTGAAGCCATCCTGCGGTGTTGCGGCCAGCTCAAAAGAAAGCGAGTTGAAGAAAGGAGCTCAGGGGCACTGTAATTCACAAACCTGCAGAGTTATAAATGACAGCTATCGTCCAAAAATATACTGAAGTAAGGCTGCCAAGAGGACTTGAAAGCGGGGCAGAATTGCAGGAAACCGATTTCAGGAGGTAGACTGGAATTGCATTGAAAGCATAGGAAAAGAGGCAGAACGTCCACAATGATGCACTTGGCCAAAAAGGGCGTATGCGTTTTTTCCTGAATATATTCAGGAAAAAACTCATACGCCCTTTTTGGCCAACCAAGCAAGCTTGCAAAGGAAATCTGCACTACAATGAAGTCTCACTTCCCCCCGGTCAAAAGGGCCATCTGAAAAAAGTGTAAAATCCAGAAAGGCAGTACAGGCCATGGAGAACTGGGAGCCTTGTTATGCTGATGGGCGGGATGTAAATTGCCAACAGACACTCGGGAGAAGTGTATGGTGTTTCCTGAAACATCTAAAAAACAAAGCAACAGAGCCTAGGGCACTTCCACTTATGGTCCTATAGATTAGGGAAATTAAAATCAAAAAGACACAGCCACCCCAAAGTTTGGGACGCCTCTGTTTACAAGAACCTCGTTTACAGTACAAGTTCAACATCGCAGAAAGTGAAAAATGGATAAAGAAGTTGTGGTATTTACTTACAAAGCAATATCACTCTGCAATGAAATCTATGTCATCAGGTCCTTAGCAGCACAATGAGTGGATTCAGGTATGATGATTCTAACTGAAATAAGTCACACAGAAAAAGAAACATCATAAGATATCAGTAATACACGGAATGTAAACTTGGCTACACAGGAACTGAATTACAGAACAGAACAGGGTCTCAAATTTAGAAAACCAACTTATGCTTGCTTAAGGGGAAAGGTGAGTTGGGGTGCTGCATAAAACCAGAGATTGAAATGAGCACAGATAAAGTTCCTTAAGCCAAATATGGAATAGACAAGAGCTACTCTTGCTCAAAGTAATGGACTCAACACCGCATATTAAACGCCTAAGAATGTACCTGACTAGTAAGTATCTTAAAACCTATGGATTGCTATGTCTCCGAAAGAGAATCAATCATGTGTACAGGGGCATAAACACAGCAGTGATAGGATTGGAGAGGTTCGGTGAGCAAATGAAGACCCTTTGAAGTCATATTGCATGGTACCCATTCCACGGGTTTCAACTACCCAGGTTTAAGGTATTCTTCCTTCAGGTAAAACATGCATGTGGAACCTAGAGTCTGATCAACCATGTGATCGGGAGACGTGTTCAAATATGTCTCAGTTTTCGTACCCTGGTACTCGGGTGCAACATTCCAGACGCTTTACTAACACCCTCCCGACTTGGAGAGTCAGTCCCTTTAACCTCCTGTTTGGCCCAGTTTGCAATTTCTGCGGAAGATGAACAGGAATAGCGAGAACCAATGAGAGACTAGCTGGAGGTGTCTGGACGGGCAAATTTAACTCTCATTTCCCACCAGGAAGAGGAATTAACCAAAGGCTCAGCGTGCCGTGCCGGAACCAGATTAGGGCCTGAAGCCATCCTGCGGTGTTGCGGCCAGCTCACAAGAAAGCGAGTTGAAGAAAGGAGCTCAGGGGCACTGTAATTCACAAACCTGCAGAGTTATAAATGACAGCTATCGTCCAAAAATATACTGAAGTAAGGCTGCCAAGAGGACTTGAAAGCGGGGCAGAATTGCAGGAAACCGATTTCAGGAGGTAGACTGGAATTGCATTGAAAGCATAGGAAAAGAGGCAGAACGTCCACAATGATGCACTTGGCCAAAAAGGGCGTATGCGTTTTTTCCTGAATATATTCAGGAAAAAACTCATACGCCCTTTTTGGCCAACCAATCAAGCTTGCAAAGGAAATCTGCACTACAATGAAGTCTCACTTCCCCCCGGTCAAAAGGGCCATCTGAAAAAAGTGTAAAATCCAGAACGGCAGGACAGGCCATGGAGAACTGGGAGCCTTGTTATGCTGATGGGCGGGATGTAAATTGCCAACAGACACTCGGGAGAAGTGTATGGTGTTTCCTGAAACATCTAAAAAACAAAGCAACAGAGCCTAGGGCACTTCCACTTATGGTCCTATAGATTAGGGAAATTAAAATCAAAAAGACACAGCCACCCCAAAGTTTGGGACGCCTCTGTTTACAAGAACCTCGTTTACAGTACAAGTTCAACATCGCAGAAAGTGAAAAATGGATAAAGAAGTTGTGGTATTTACTTACAAAGCAATATCACTCTGCAATGAAATCTATGTCATCAGGCCCTTAGCAGCACAATGAGTGGATTCAGGTATGATGATTCTAACTGAAATAAGTCACACAGAAAAAGAAACATCATAAGATATCAGTAATACACGGAATGTAAACTTGGCTACACAGGAACTGAATTACAGAACAGAACAGGGTCTCAAATTTAGAAAACCAACTTATGCTTGCTTAAGGGGAAAGGTGAGTTGGGGTGCTGCATAAAACCAGAGATTGAAATCAGCACAGATAAAGTTCCTTAAGCCAAATATGGAATAGACAAGAGCTACTCCTTGCTCAACGAAATGGACTCAACACCGCATATTAAACGCCTAAGAATGTACCTGACTAGTAAGTATCTTAAAACCTATGGATTGCTATGTCTCCGAAAGAGAATCAAGCATGTGTACAGGGGCATAAACGCAGCAGTGATAGGATTGGAGAGGTTTGGTGAGCAAATGAAGACCCTCTGAAGTCATATTGCATGGTACCCATTCCACGGGTTTCAACTACCCAGGTTTAAGGTATTCTTCCTTCAGCTAAAACATGCATGTGGAACCTAGAGTATGATCAACCATGTGATCGGGAGACGTGTTCAAATATGTCTCAGTTTTCGTACCCTGGTACTCGGGTGCAACATTCCTGACGCTTTACTAACACCCTCCCGACTTGGAGAGTCAGTCCCTTTAACCTCCTGTTTGGCCCAGTTTGCAATTTCTGCGGAAGATGAACAGGAATAGCGAGAACCAATGAGAGACTAGCTGGAGGTGTCTGGACGGGCAAATTTAACTCTCATTTCCCACCAGGAAGAGGAATTAACCAAAGGCTCAGCATGCCGTGCCGGAACCAGATTAGGGCCTGAAGCCATCCTGCGGTGTTGCGGCCAGCTCAAAAGAAAGCGAGTTGAAGAAAGGAGCTCAGGGGCACTGTAATTCACAAACCTGCAGAGTTATAAATGACAGCTATCGTCCAAAAATATACTGAAGTAAGGCTGCCAAGAGGACTTGAAAGCGGGGCAGAATTGCAGGAAACCGATTTCAGGAGGTAGACTGGAATTGCATTGAAAGCATAGGAAAAGAGGCAGAACGTCCACAATGATGCACTTGGCCAAAAAGGGCGTATGCGTTTTTTCCTGAATATATTCAGGAAAAAACTCATACGCCCTTTTTGGCCAACCAAGCAAGCTTGCAAAGGAAATCTGCACTACAATGAAGTCTCACTTCCCCCCGGTCAAAAGGGCCATCTGAAAAAAGTGTAAAATCCAGAAAGGCAGTACAGGCCATGGAGAACTGGGAGCCTTGTTATGCTGATGGGCGGGATGTAAATTGCCAACAGACACTCGGGAGAAGTGTATGGTGTTTCCTGAAACATCTAAAAAACAAAGCAACAGAGCCTAGGGCACTTCCACTTATGGTCCTATAGATTAGGGAAATTAAAATCAAAAAGACACAGCCACCCCAAAGTTTGGGACGCCTCTGTTTACAAGAACCTCGTTTACAGTACAAGTTCAACATCGCAGAAAGTGAAAAATGGATAAAGAAGTTGTGGTATTTACTTACAAAGCAATATCACTCTGCAATGAAATCTATGTCATCAGGCCCTTAGCAGCACAATGAGTGGATTCAGGTATGATGATTCTAACTGAAATAAGTCACACAGAAAAAGAAACATCATAAGATATCAGTAATACACGGAATGTAAACTTGGCTACACAGGAACTGAATTACAGAACAGAACAGGGTCTCAAATTTAGAAAACCAACTTATGCTTGCTTAAGGGGAAAGGTGAGTTGGGGTGCTGCATAAAACCAGAGATTGAAATCAGCACAGATAAAGTTCCTTAAGCCAAATATGGAATAGACAAGAGCTACTCCTTGCTCAACGAAATGGACACAACACCGCATATTAAACGCCTAAGAATGTACCTGACTAGTAAGTATCTTAAAACCTATGGATTGCTATGTCTCCGAAAGAGAATCAAGCATGTGTACAGGGGCATAAACGCAGCAGTGATAGGATTGGAGAGGTTTGGTGAGCAAATGAAGACCCTCTGAAGTCATATTGCATGGTACCCATTCCACGGGTTTCAACTACCCAGGTTTAAGGTATTCTTCCTTCAGCTAAAACATGCATGTGGAACCTAGAGTATGATCAACCATGTGATCGGGAGACGTGTTCAAATATGTCTCAGTTTTCGTACCCTGGTACTCGGGTGCAACATTCCAGACGCTTTACTAACACCCTCCCGACTTGGAGAGTCAGTCCCTTTAACCTCCTGTTTGGCCCAGTTTGCAATTTCTGCGGAAGATGAACAGGAATAGCGAGAACCAATGAGAGACTAGCTGGAGGTGTCTGGACGGGCAAATTTAACTCTCATTTCCCACCAGGAAGAGGAATTAACCAAAGGCTCAGCATGCCGTGCCGGAACCAGATTAGGGCCTGAAGCCGTCCTGTGGTGTTGCGGCCAGCTCAAAAGAAAGCGAGTTGAAGAAAGGAGCTCAGGGGCACTGTAATTCACAAACCTGCAGAGTTATAAATGACAGCTATCGTCCAAAAATATACTGAAGTAAGGCTGCCAAGAGGACTTGAAAGCGGGGCAGAATTGCAGGAAACCGATTTCAGGAGGTAGACTGGAATTGCATTGAAAGCATAGGAAAAGAGGCAGAACGTCCACAATGATGCACTTGGCCAAAAAGGGCGTATGCGTTTTTTCCTGAATATATTCAGGAAAAAACTCATACGCCCTTTTTGGCCAACCAAGCAAGCTTGCAAAGGAAATCTGCACTACAATGAAGTCTCACTTCCCCCCGGTCAAAAGGGCCATCTGAAAAAAGTGTAAAATCCAGAAAGGCAGGACAGGCCATGGAGAACTGGGAGCCTTGTTATGCTGATGGGCGGGATGTAAATTGCCAACAGACACTCGGGAGAAGTGTATGGTGTTTCCTGAAACATCTAAAAAACAAAGCAACAGAGCCTAGGGCACTTCCACTTATGGTCCTATAGCTTAGGGAAATTAAAATCAAAAAGACACAGCCACCCCAAAGTTTGGGATGCCTCTGTTTACAAGAACCTCATTTACAGTACAAGTTCAACATCGCAGAAAGTGAAAAATGGATAAAGAAGTTGTGGTATTTACTTACAAAGCAATATCACTCAGCAATGAAATCTATGTCATCAGGCCCTTAGCAGCACAATGAGTGGATTCAGGTATGATGATTCTAACTGAAATAAGTCACACAGAAAAAGAAACATCATAAGATATCAGTAATACACGGAATGTAAACTTGGCTACACAGGAACTGAATTACAGAACAGAACAGGGTCTCAAATTTAGAAAACCAACTTATGCTTGCTTAAGGGGAAAGGTGAGTTGGGGTGCTGCATAAAACCAGAGATTGAAATGAACACAGATAAAGTTCCTTAAGCCAAATATGGAATAGACAAGAGCTACTCCTTGCTCAACGAAATGGACTCAACACCGCATATTAAATGCCTAAGAATGTACCTGACTAGTAAGTATCTTAAAACCTATGGATTGCTATGTCTCCGAAAGAGAATCAAGCATGTGTACAGGGGCATAAACGCAGCAGTGATAGGATTGGAGAGGTTTGGTGAGCAAATGAAGACCCTTTGAAGTCATATTGCATGGTACCCATTCCACGGGTTTCAACTACCCAGGTTTAAGGTATTCTTCCTTCAGCTAAAACATGCATGTGCAACCTAGAGTCTGATCAACCATGTGATCGGGAGACGTGTTCAAATATGTCTCAGTTTTCGTACCCTGGTACTCGGGTGCAACATTCCAGACGCTTTACTAACACCCTCCCGACTTGGAGAGTCAGTCCCTTTAACCTCCTGTTTGGCCCAGTTTGCAATTTCTGCGGAAGATGAACAGGAATAGCGAGAACCAATGAGAGACTAGCTGGAGGTGTCTGGACGGGCAAATTTAACCCTCATTTCCCACCAGGAAGAGGAATTAACCAAAGGCTCAGCGTGCCGTGCCGGAACCAGATTAGGGCCTGAAGCCATCCTGCGGTGTTGCGGCCAGCTCAAAAGAAAGCGAGTTGAAGAAAGGAGCTCAGGGGCACTGTAATTCACAAACCTGCAGAGTTATAAATGACAGCTATCGTCCAAAAATATACTGAAGTAAGGCTGCCAAGAGGACTTGAAAGCGGGGCAGAATTGCAGGAAACCGATTTCAGGAGGTAGACTGGAATTGCATTGAAAGCATAGGAAAAGAGGCAGAACGTCCACAATGATGCACTTGGCCAAAAAGGGCGTATGCGTTTTTTCCTGAATATATTCAGGAAAAAACGCATACGCCCTTTTTGGCCAACCAAGCAAGCTTGCAAAGGAAATCTGCACTACAATGAAGTCTCACTTCCCCCCGGTCAAAAGGGCCATCTGAAAAAAGTGTAAAATCCAGAAAGGCAGGACAGGCCATGGAGAACTGGGAGCCTTGTTATGCTGATGGGCGGGATGTAAATTGCCAACAGACACTAGGGAGAAGTGTATGGTGTTTCCTGAAACATCTAAAAAACAAAGCAACAGAGCCTAGGGCACTTCCACTTATGGTCCTATAGCTTAGGGAAATTAAAATCAAAAAGACACAGCCACCCCAAAGTTTGGGACGCCTCTGTTTACAAGAACCTCGTTTACAGTACAAGTTCAACATCGCAGAAAGTGAAAAATGGATAAAGAAGTTGTGGTATTTACTTACAAAGCAATATCACTCAGCAATGAAATCTATGTCATCAGGCCCTTAGCAGCACAATGAGTGGATTCAGGTATGATGATTCTAACTGAAATAAGTCACACAGAAAAAGAAACATCATAAGATATCAGTAATACACGGAATGTAAACTTGGCTACACAGGAACTGAATTACAGAACAGAACAGGGTCTCAAATTTAGAAAACCAACTTATGCTTGCTTAAGGGTAAAGGTGAGTTGGGGTGCTGCATAAAACCAGAGATTGAAATGAGCACAGATAAAGTTCCTTAAGCCAAATATGGAATAGACAAGAGCTACTCCTTGCTCAACGAAATGGACTCAACACCGCATATTAAACGCCTAAGAATGTACCTGACTAGTAAGTATCTTAAAACCTATGGATTGCTATGTCTCTGAAAGAGAATCAAGCATGTGTACAGGGGCATAAACGCAGCAGTGATAGGATTGGAGAGGTTCGGTGAGCAAATGAAGACCCTTTGAAGTCATATTGCATGGTACCCATTCCACGGGTTTCAACTACCCAGGTTTAAGGTATTCTTCCTTCAGCTAAAACATGCATGTGGAACCTAGAGTCTGATCAACCATGTGATCGGGAGACGTGTTCAAATATGTCTCAGTTTTCGTACCCTGGTACTCGGGTGCAACATTCCAGACGCTTTACTAACACCCTCCCGACTTGGAGAGTCAGTCCCTTTAACCTCCTGTTTGGCCCAGTTTGCAATTTCTGCGGAAGATGAACAGGAATAGCGAGAACCAATGAGAGATTAGCTGGAGGTGTCTGGACGGGCAAATTTAACTCTCATTTCCCACCAGGAAGAGGAATTAACCAAAGGCTCAGCGTGCCGTGCCGGAACCAGATTAGGGCCTGAAGCCATCCTGCGGTGTTGCGGCCAGCTCAAAAGAAAGCGAGTTGAAGAAAGGAGCTCAGGGGCACTGTAATTCACAAACCTGCAGAGTTATAAATGACAGCTATCGTCCAAAAATATACTGAAGTAAGGCTGCCAAGAGTACTTGAAAGCGGGGCAGAATTGCAGGAAACCGATTTCAGGAGGTAGACTGGAATTGCATTGAAAGCATAGGAAAAGAGGCAGAACGTCCACAATGATGCACTTGGCCAAAAAGGGCGTATGCGTTTTTTCCTGAATATATTCAGGAAAAAACGCATACGCCCTTTTTGGCCAACCAAGCAAGCTTGCAAAGGAAATCTGCACTACAATGAAGTCTCACTTCCCCCCGGTCAAAAGGGCCATCTGAAAAAAGTGTAAAATCCAGAAAGGCAGGACAGGCCATGGAGAACTGGGAGCCTTGTTATGCTGATGGGCGGGATGTAAATTGCCAACAGACACTCGGGAGAAGTGTATGGTGTTTCCTGAAACATCTAAAAAACAAAGCAACAGAGCCTAGGGCACTTCCACTTATGGTCCTATAGCTTAGGGAAATTAAAATCAAAAAGACACAGCCACCCCAAAGTTTGGAACGCCTCTGTTTACAAGAACCTCGTTTACAGTACAAGTTCAACATCGCAGAAAGTGAAAAATGGATAAAGAAGTTGTGGTATTTACTTACAAAGCAATATCACTCAGCAATGAAATCTATGTCATCAGGCCCTTAGCAGCACAATGAGTGGATTCAGGTATGATGATTCTAACTGAAATAAGTCACACAGAAAAAGAAACATCATAAGATATCAGTAATACACGGAATGTAAACTTGGCTACACAGGAACTGAATTACAGAACAGAACAGGGTCTCAAATTTAGAAAACCAACTTATGCTTGCTTAAGGGTAAAGGTGAGTTGGGGTGCTGCATAAAACCAGAGATTGAAATGAGCACAGATAAAGTTCCTTAAGCCAAATATGGAATAGACAAGAGCTACCTCTTGCTCAACGAAATGGACTCAACACCGCATATTAAATGCCTAAGAATGTACCTGACTAGTAAGTATCTTAAAACCTATGGATTGCTATGTCTCCGAAAGAGAATCAAGCATGTGTACAGGGGCATAAACGCAGCAGTGATAGGATTGGAGAGGTTCGGTGAGCAAATGAAGACCCTTTGAAGTCATATTGCATGGTACCCATTCCACGGGTTTCAACTACCCAGGTTTAAGGTATTCTTCCTTCAGCTAAAACATGCATGTGGAACCTAGAGTATGATCAACCATGTGATCGGGAGACGTGTTCAAATATGTCTCAGTTTTCGTACCCTGGTACTCGGGTGCAACATTCCAGACGCTTTACTAACACCCTCCCGACTTGGAGAGTCAGTCCCTTTAACCTCCTGTTTGGCCCAGTTTGCAATTTCTGCGGAAGATGAACAGGAATAGCGAGAACCAATGAGAGACTAGCTGGAGGTGTCTGGACGGGCAAATTTAACTCTCATTTCCCACCAGGAAGAGGAATTAACCAAAGGCTCAGCGTGCCGTGCCGGAACCAGATTAGGGCCTGAAGCCATCCTGCGGTGTTGCGGCCAGCTCAAAAGAAAGCGAGTTGAAGAAAGGAGCTCAGGGGCACTGTAATTCACAAACCTGCAGAGTTATAAATGACAGCTATCGTCCAAAAATATACTGAAGTAAGGCTGCCAAGAGGACTTGAAAGCGGGGCAGAATTGCAGGAAACCGATTTCAGGAGGTAGACTGGAATTGCATTGAAAGCATAGGAAAAGAGGCAGAACGTCCACAATGATGCACTTGGACAAAAAGGGCGTATGCGTTTTTTCCTGAATATATTCAGGAAAAAACGCATACGCCCTTTTTGGCCAACCAAGCAAGCTTGCAAAGGAAATCTGCACTACAATGAAGTCTCACTTCCCCCCGGTCAAAAGGGCCATCTGAAAAAAGTGTAAAATCCAGAAAGGCAGGACAGGCCATGGAGAACTGAGAGCCTTGTTATGCTGATGGGCGGGATGTAAATTGCCAACAGACACTCGGGAGAAGTGTATGGTGTTTCCTGAAACATCTAAAAAACAAAGCAACAGAGCCTAGGGCACTTCCACTTATGGTCCTATAGCTTAGGGAAATTAAAATCAAAAAGACACAGCCACCCCAAACATTGGAACGCCTCTGTTTACAAGAACCTCGTTTACAGTACAAGTTCAACATCGCAGAAAGTGAAAAATGGATAAAGAAGTTGTGGTATTTACTTACAAAGCAATATCACTCAGCAATGAAATCTATGTCATCAGGCCCTTAGCAGCACAATGAGTGGATTCAGGTATGATGATTCTAACTGAAATAAGTCACACAGAAAAAGAAACATCATAAGATATCAGTAATACACGGAATGTAAACTTGGCTACACAGGAACTGAATTACAGAACAGAACAGGGTCTCAAATTTAGAAAACCAACTTATGCTTGCTTAAGGGTAAAGGTGAGTTGGGGTGCTGCATAAAACCAGAGATTGAAATGAGCACAGATAAAGTTCCTTAAGCCAAATATGGAATAGACAAGAGCTACCTCTTGCTCAACGAAATGGACTCAACACCGCATATTAAATGCCTAAGAATGTACCTGACTAGTAAGTATCTTAAAACCTATGGATTGCTATGTCTCCGAAAGAGAATCAAGCATGTGTACAGGGGCATAAACGCAGCAGTGATAGGATTGGAGAGGTTCGGTGAGCAAATGAAGACCCTTTGAAGTCATATTGCATGGTACCCGTTCCACGGGTTTCAACTACCCAGGTTTAAGGTATTCTTCCTTCAGCTAAAACATGCATGTGCAACCTAGAGTATGATCAACCATGTGATCGGGAGACGTGTTCAAATATGTCTCAGTTTTCGTACCCTGGTACTCGGGTACAACATTCCAGACGCTTTACTAACACCCTCCCGATTTGGAGAGTCAGTCCCTTTAACCTCCTGTTTGGCCCAGTTTGCAATTTCTGCGGAAGATGAACAGGAATAGCGAGAACCAATGAGAGACTAGCTGGAGGTGTCTGAACGGGCAAATTTAACTCTCATTTCCCACCAGGAAGAGGAATTAACCAAAGGCTCAGCGTGCCGTGCCGGAACCAGATTAGGGCCTGAAGCCATCCTGCGGTGTTGCGGCCAGCTCAAAAGAAAGCGAGTTGAAGAAAGGAGCTCAGGGGCACTGTAATTCACAAACCTGCAGAGTTATAAATGACAGCTATCGTCCAAAAATATACTGAAGTAAGGCTGCCAAGAGGACTTGAAAGCGGGGCAGAATTGCAGGAAACCGATTTCAGGAGGCAGACTGAAATTGCATTGAAAGCATAGGAAAAGAGGCAGAACGTCCACAATGATGCACTTGGCCAAAAAGGGCGTATGAGTTTTTTCCTGAATATATTCAGGAAAAAACGCATACGCCCTTTTTGGCCAACCAAGCAAGCTTGCAAAGGAAATCTGCACTACAATGAAGTCTCACTTCCCCCCGGTCAAAAGGGCCATCTGAAAAAAGTGTAAAATCCAGAAAGGCAGGACAGGCCATGGAGAACTGGGAGCCTTGTTATGCTGATGGGCGGGATGTAAATTGCCAACAGACACTCGGGAGAAGTGTATGGTGTTTCCTGAAACATCTAAAAAACAAAGCAACAGAGCCTAGGGCACTTCCACTTATGGTCCTATAGCTTAGGGAAATTAAAATCAAAAAGACACAGCCACCCCAAAGTTTGGGACGCCTCTGTTTACAAGAACCTCGTTTACAGTACAAGTTCAACATCGCAGAAAGTGAAAAATGGATAAAGAAGTTGTGGTATTTACTTACAAAGCAATATCACTCAGCAATGAAATCTATGTCATCAGGCCCTTAGCAGCACAATGAGTGGATTCAGGTATGATGATTCTAACTGAAATAAGTCACACAGAAAAAGAAACATCATAAGATATCAGTAATACACGGAATGTAAACTTGGCTACACAGGAACTGAATTACAGAACAGAACAGGGTCTCAAATTTAGAAAACCAACTTATGCTTGCTTAAGGGGAAAGGTGAGTTGGGGTGCTGCATAAAACCAGAGATTGAAATGAGCACAGATAAAGTTCCTTAAGCCAAATATGGAATAGACAAGAGCTACTCCTTGCTCAACGAAATGGACACAACACCCCATATTAAATGCCTAAGAATGTACCTGACTAGTAAGTATCTTAAAACCTATGGATTGCTATGTCTCCGAAAGAGAATCAAGCATGTGTACAGGGGCATAAACGCAGCAGTGATAGGATTGGAGAGGTTCGGTGAGCAAATGAAGACCCTTTGAAGTCATATTGCATGGTACCCATTCCACGGGTTTCAACTACCCAGGTTTAAGGTATTCTTCCTTCAGCTAAAACATGCATGTGGAACCTAGAGTCTGATCAACCATGTGATCGGGAGACGTGTTCAAATATGTCTCAGTTTTCGTACCCTGGTACTCGGGTGCAACATTCCAGACGCTTTACTAACACCCTCCCGACTTGGAGAGTCAGTCCCTTTAACCTCCTGTTTGGCCCAGTTTGCAATTTCTGCGGAAGATGAACAGGAATAGCGAGAACCAATGAGAGACTAGCTGGAGGTGTCTGGACGGGCAAATTTAACTCTCATTTCCCACCAGGAAGAGGAATTAACCAAAGGCTCAGCGTGCCGTGCCGGAACCAGATTAGGGCCTGAAGCCATCCTGCGGTGTTGCGGCCAGCTCAAAAGAAAGCGAGTTGAAGAAAGGAGCTCAGGGGCACTGTAATTCACAAACCTGCAGAGTTATAAATGACAGCTATCGTCCAAAAATATACTGAAGTAAGGCTGCCAAGAGGACTTGAAAGCGGGGCAGAATTGCAGGAAACCGATTTCAGGAGGTAGACTGGAATTGCATTGAAAGCATAGGAAAAGAGGCAGAACGTCCACAATGATGCACTTGGCCAAAAAGGGCGTATGCGTTTTTTCCTGAATATATTCAGGAAAAAACGCATACGCCCTTTTTGGCCAACCAAGCAAGCTTGCAAAGGAAATCTGCACTACAATGAAGTCTCACTTCCCCCCGGTCAAAAGGGCCATCTGAAAAAAGTGTAAAATCCAGAAAGGCAGGACAGGCCATGGAGAACTGGGAGCCTTGTTATGCTGATGGGCGGGATGTAAATTGCCAACAGACACTCGGGAGAAGTGTATGGTGTTTCCTGAAACATCTAAAAAACAAAGCAACAGAGCCTAGGGCACTTCCACTTATGGTCCTATAGCTTAGGGAAATTAAAATCAAAAAGACACAGCCACCCCAAAGTTTGGGACGCCTCTGTTTACAAGAACCTCGTTTACAGTACAAGTTCAACATCGCAGAAAGTGAAAAATGGATAAAGAAGTTGTGGTATTTACTTACAAAGCAATATCACTCAGCAATGAAATCTATGTCATCAGGCCCTTAGCAGCACAATGAGTGGATTCAGGTATGATGATTCTAACTGAAATAAGTCACACAGAAAAAGAAACATCATAAGATATCAGTAATACACGGAATGTAAACTTGGCTACACAGGAACTGAATTACAGAACAGAACAGGGTCTCAAATTTAGAAAACCAACTTATGCTTGCTTAAGGGTAAAGGTGAGTTGGGGTGCTGCATAAAACCAGAGATTGAAATGAGCACAGATAAAGTTCCTTAAGCCAAATATGGAATAGACAAGAGCTACCTCTTGCTCAACGAAATGGACTCAACACCACATATTAAATGCCTAAGAATGTACCTGACTAGTAAGTATCTTAAAACCTATGGATTGCTATGTCTCCGAAAGAGAATCAAGCATGTGTACAGGGGCATAAACGCAGCAGTGATAGGATTGGAGAGGTTCGGTGAGCAAATGAAGACCCTTTGAAGTCATATTGCATGGTACCCATTCCACGGGTTTCAACTACCCAGGTTTAAGGTATTCTTCCTTCAGCTAAAACATGCATGTGCAACCTAGAGTCTGATCAACCATGTGATCGGGAGACGTGTTCAAATATGTCTCAGTTTTCGTACCCTGGTACTCGGGTGCAACATTCCAGACGCTTTACTAACACCCTCCCGACTTGGAGAGTCAGTCCCTTTAACCTCCTGTTTGGCCCAGTTTGCAATTTCTGCGGAAGATGAACAGGAATAGCGAGAACCAATGAGAGACTAGCTGGAGGTGTCTGGACGGGCAAATTTAACTCTCATTTCCCACCAGGAAGAGGAATTAACCAAAGGCTCAGCGTGCCGTGCCGGAACCACATTAGGGCCTGAAGCCATCCTGCGGTGTTGCGGCCAGCTCAAAAGAAAGCGAGTTGAAGAAAGGAGCTCAGGGGCACTGTAATTCACAAACCTGCAGAGTTATAAATGACAGCTATCGTCCAAAAATATACTGAAGTAAGGCTGCCAAGAGGACTTCAAAGCGGGGCAGAATTGCAGGAAACCGATTTCAGGAGGTAGACTGGAATTGCATTGAAAGCATAGGAAAAGAGGCAGAACGTCCACAATGATGCACTTGGCCAAAAAGGGCGTATGCGTTTTTTCCTGAATATATTCAGGAAAAAACGCATACGCCCTTTTTGGCCAACCAAGCAAGCTTGCAAAGGAAATCTGCACTACAATGAAGTCTCACTTCCCCCCGGTCAAAAGGGCCATCTGAAAAAAGTGTAAAATCCAGAAAGGCAGGACAGGCCATGGAGAACTGGGAGCCTTGTTATGCTGATGGGCGGGATGTAAATTGCCAACAGACACTCGGGAGAAGTGTATGGTGTTTCCTGAAACATCTAAAAAACAAAGCAACAGAGCCTAGGGCACTTCCACTTATGGTCCTATAGATTAGGGAAATTAAAATCAAAAAGACACAGCCACCCCAAAGTTTGGGACGCCTCTGTTTACAAGAACCTCGTTTACAGTACAAGTTCAACATCGCAGAAAGTGAAAAATGGATAAAGAAGTTGTGGTATTTACTTACAAAGCAATATCACTCTGCAATGAAATCTATGTCATCAGGCCCTTAGCAGCACAATGAGTGGATTCAGGTATGATGATTCTAACTGAAATAAGTCACACAGAAAATGAAACATCATAAGATATCAGTAATACACGGAATGTAAACTTGGCTACACAGGAACTGAATTCCAAAACAGAACAGGGTCTCAAATTTAGAAAACCAACTTATGCTTGCTTAAGGGGAAAGGTGAGTTGGGGTGCTGCATAAAACCAGAGATTGAAATGAGCACAGATAAAGTTCCTTAAGCCAAATATGGAATAGACAAGAGCTACTCCTTGCTCAACGAAATGGACACAACACCGCATATTAAACGCCTAAGAATGTACCTGACTAGTAAGTATCTTAAAACCTATGGATTGCTATGTCTCCGAAAGAGAATCAAGCATGTGTACAGGGGCATAAACGCAGCAGTGATAGGATTGGAGAGGTTTGGTGAGCAAATGAAGACCCTCTGAAGTCATATTGCATGGTACCCATTCCACGGGTTTCAACTACCCAGGTTTAAGGTATTCTTCCTTCAGCTAAAACATGCATGTGGAACCTAGAGTCTGATCAACCATGTGATCAGGAGACGTGTTCAAATATGTCTCAGTTTTCGTACCCTGGTACTCGGGTGCAACATTCCAGACGCTTTACTAACACCCTCCCGACTTGGAGAGTCAGTCCCTTTAACCTCCTGTTTGGCCCAGTTTGCAATTTCTGCGGAAGATGAACAGGAATAGCGAGAACCAATGAGAGACTAGCTGGAGGTGTCTGGACGGGCAAATTTAACTCTCATTTCCCACCAGGAAGAGGAATTAACCAAAGGCTCAGCGTGCCGTGCCGGAACCAGATTAGGGCCTGAAGCCATCCTGCGGTGTTGCGGCCAGGTCACAAGAAAGCGAGTTGAAGAAAGGAGCTCAGGGGCACTGTAATTCACAAACCTGCAGAGTTATAAATGACAGCTATCGTCCAAAAATATACTGAAGTAAGGCTGCCAAGAGGACTTGAAAGCGGGGCAGAATTGCAGGAAACCGATTTCAGGAGGTAGACTGGAATTGCATTGAAAGCATAGGAAAAGAGGCAGAACGTCCACAATGATGCACTTGGCCAAAAAGGGCGTATGCGTTTTTTCCTGAATATATTCAGGAAAAAACGCATACGCCCTTTTTGGCCAACCAAGCAAGCTTGCAAAGGAAATCTGCACTACAATGAAGTCTCACTTCCCCCCGGTCAAAAGGGCCATCTGAAAAATGTGTAAAATCCAGAAAGGCAGGACAGGCCATGGAGAACTGGGAGCCTTGTTATGCTGATGGGCGGGATGTAAATTGCCAACAGACACTCAGGAGAAGTGTATGGTGTTTCCTGAAACATCTAAAAAACAAAGCAACAGAGCCTAGGGCACTTCCACTTATGGTCCTATAGATTAGGGAAATTAAAATCAAAAAGACACAGCCACCCCAAAGTTTGGGACGCCTCTGTTTACAAGAACCTCGTTTACAGTACAAGTTCAACATCGCAGAAAGTGAAAAATGGATAAAGAAGTTGTGGTATTTACTTACAAAGCAATATCACTCTGCAATGAAATCTATGTCATCAGGCCCTTAGCAGCACAATGAGTGGATTCAGATATGATGATTCTAACTGAAATAAGTCACACAGAAAAAGAAACATCATAAGATATCAGTAATACACGGAATGTAAACTTGGCTACACAGGAACTGAATTCCAAAACAGAACAGGGTCTCAAATTTAGAAAACCAACTTATGCTTGCTTAAGGGGAAAGGTGAGTTGGGGTGCTGCATAAAACCAGAGATTGAAATGAGCACAGATAAAGTTCCTTAAGCCAAATATGGAATAGACAAGAGCTACTCCTTGCTCAACGAAATGGACACAACACCGCATATTAAACGCCTAAGAATGTACCTGACTAGTAAGTATCTTAAAACCTATGGATTGCTATGTCTCCGAAAGAGAATCAAGCATGTGTACAGGGGCATAAACGCAGCAGTGATAGGATTGGAGAGGTTTGGTGAGCAAATGAAGACCCTCTGAAGTCATATTGCATGGTACCCATTCCACGGGTTTCAACTACCCAGGTTTAAGGTATTCTTCCTTCAGCTAAAACATGCATGTGGAACCTAGAGTCTGATCAACCATGTGATCGGGAGACGTGTTCAAATATGTCTCAGTTTTCGTACCCTGGTACTCGGGTGCAACATTCCAGACGCTTTACTAACACCCTCCTGATTTGGAGAGTCAGTCCCTTTAACCTCCTGTTTGGCCCAGTTTGCAATTTCTGCGGAAGATGAACAGGAATAGCGAGAACCAATGAGAGACTAGCTGGAGGTGTCTGGACGGGCAAATTTAACTCTCATTTCCCACCAGGAAGAGGAATTAACCAAAGGCTCAACGTGCCGTGCTGGAACCAGATTAGGGCCTGAAGCCATCCTGCGGTGTTGCGGCCAGGTCACAAGAAAGCGAGTTGAAGAAAGGAGCTCAGGGGCACTGTAATTCACAAACCTGCAGAGTTATAAATGACAGCTATCGTCCAAAAATATACTGAAGTAAGGCTGCCAAGAGGACTTGAAAGTGGGGCAGAATTGCAGGAAACCGATTTCAGGAGGTAGACTGGAATTGCATTGAAAGCATAGGAAAAGAGGCAGAACGTCCACAATGATGCACTTGGCCAAAAAGGGCGTATGCGTTTTTTCCTGAATATATTCAGGAAAAAACGCATACGCCCTTTTTGGCCAACCAATCAAGCTTGCAAAGGAAATCTGCACTACAATGAAGTCTCACTTCCCCCCGGTCAAAAGGGCCATCTGAAAAAAGTGTAAAATCCAGAAAGGCAGGACAGGCCATGGAGAACTGGGAGCCTTGTTATGCTGATGGGCGGGATGTAAATTGCCAACAGACACTCGGGAGAAGTGTATGGTGTTTCCTGAAACAACTAAAAAACAAAGCAACAGAGCCTAGGGCACTTCCACTTATGGTCCTATAGATTAGGGAAATTAAAATCAAAAAGACACAGCCACCCCAAAGTTTGGGACGCCTCTGTTTACAAGAACCTCGTTTACAGTACAAGTTCAACATTGCAGAAATTGAAAAATGGATAAAGAAGTTGTGGTATTTACTTACAAAGCAATATCACTCTGCAATGAAATCTATGTCATCAGGCCCTTAGCAGCACAATGAGTGGATTCAGGTATGATGATTCTAACTGAAATAAGTCACACAGAAAAAGAAACATCATAAGATATCAGTAATACACGGAATGTAAACTTGGCTTCACAGGAACTGAATTCCAAAACAGAACAGGGTCTCAAATTTAGAAAACCAACTTATGCTTGCTTAAGGGGAAAGGTGAGTTGGGGTGCTGCATAAAACCAGAGATTGAAATGAGCACAGATAAAGTTCCTTAAGCCAAATATGGAATAGACAAGAGCTACTCCTTGCTCAACGAAATGGACACAACACCGCATATTAAACGCCTAAGAATGTACCTGACTAGTAAGTATCTTAAAACCTATGGATTGCTATGTCTCCAAAAGAGAATGAAGCATGTGTACAGGGGCATAAACGCAGCAGTGATAGGATTGGAGAGGTTTGGTGAGCAAATGAAGACCCTCTGAAGTCATATTGCATGGTACCCATTCCACGGGTTTCAACTACCCAGGTTTAAGGTATTCTTCCTTCAGCTAAAACATGCATGTGGAACCTAGAGTATGATCAACCATGTGATCGGGAGACGTGTTCAAATATGTCTCAGTTTTCGTACCCTGGTACTCGGGTGCAACATTCCAGACGCTTTACTAACACCCTCCCGACTTGGAGAGTCAGTCCCTTTAACCTCCTGTTTGGCCCAGTTTGCAGTTTCTGCGGAAGATGAACAGGAATAGCGAGAACCAATGAGAGACTAGCTGGAGGTGTCTGGACGGGCAAATTTAACTCTCATTTCCCACCAGGAAGAGGAATTAACCAAAGGCTCAGCGTGCCGTGCCGGAACCAGATTAGGGCCTGAAGCCATCCTGCGGTGTTGCAGCCAGCTCACAAGAAAGCGAGTTGAAGAAAGGAGCTCAGGGGCACTGTAATTCACAAACCTGCAGAGTTATAAATGACAGCTATCGTCCAAAAATATACTGAAGTAAGGCTGCCAAGAGGACTTGAAAGCGGGGCAGAATTGCAGGAAACCGATTTCAGGAGGTAGACTGGAATTGCATTGAAAGGATAGGAAAAGAGGCAGAACGTCCACAATGATGCACTTGGCCAAAAAGGGCGTATGCGTTTTTTCCTGAATATATTCAGGAAAAAACGCATACGCCCTTTTTGGCCAACCAAGCAAGCTTGCAAAGGAAATCTGCACTACAATGAAGTCTCACTTCCCCCCGGTCAAAAGGGCCATCTGAAAAAAGTGTAAAATCCAGAAAGGCAGGACAGGCCATGGAGAACTGGGAGCCTTGTTATGCTGATGGGCGGGATGTAAATTGCCAACAGACACTCGGGAGAAGTGTATGGTGTTTCCTGAAACATCTAAAAAACAAAGCAACAGAGCCTAGGGCACTTCCACTTATGGTCCTATAGCTTAGGGAAATTAAAATCAAAAAGACACAGCCACCCCAAAGTTTGGGACGCCTCTGTTTACAAGAACCTCGTTTACAGTACAAGTTCAACATCGCAGAAAGTGAAAAATGGATAAAGAAGTTGTGGTATTTACTTACAAAGCAATATCACTCAGCAATGAAATCTATGTCATCAGGCCCTTAGCAGCACAATGAGTGGATTCAGGTATGATGATTCTAACTGAAATAAGTCACACAGAAAAAGAAACATCATAAGATATCAGTAATACACGGAATGTAAACTTGGCTACACAGGAACTGAATTACAGAACAGAACAGGGTCTCAAATTTAGAAAACCAACTTATGCTTGCTTAAGGGTAAAGGTGAGTTGGGGTGCTGCATAAAACCAGAGATTGAAATGAGCACAGATAAAGTTCCTTAAGCCAAATATGGAATAGACAAGAGCTACTCCTTGCTCAACGAAATGGACTCAACACCGCATATTAAACGCCTAAGAATGTACCTGACTAGTAAGTATCTTAAAACCTATGGATTGCTATGTCTCCGAAAGAGAATCAAGCATGTGTACAGGGGCATAAACGCAGCAGTGATAGGATTGGAGAGGTTCGGTGAGCAAATGAAGACCCTTTGAAGTCATATTGCATGGTACCCATTCCACGGGTTTCAACTACCCAGGTTTAAGGTATTCTTCCTTCAGCTAAAACATGCATGTGCAACCTAGAGTCTGATCAACCATGTGATCGAGAGACGTGTTCAAATATGTCTCAGTTTTCGTACCCTGGTACTCGGGTGCAACATTCCAGACGCTTTACTAACACCCTCCCGACTTGGAGAGTCAGTCCCTTTAACCTCCTGTTTGGCCCAGTTTGCAATTTCTGCGGAAGATGAACAGGAATAGCGAGAACCAATGAGAGACTAGCTGGAGGTGTCTGGACGGGCAAATTTAACTCTCATTTCCCACCAGGAAGAGGAATTAACCAAAGGCTCAGCGTGCCGTGCCGGAACCAGATTAGGGCCTGAAGCCATCCTGCGGTGTTGCGGCCAGCTCAAAAGAAAGCGAGTTGAAGAAAGGAGCTCAGGGGCACTGTAATTCACAAACCTGCAGAGTTATAAATGACAGCTATCGTCCAAAAATATACTGAAGTAAGGCTGCCAAGAGGACTTGAAAGCGGGGCAGAATTGCAGGAAACCGATTTCAGGAGGTAGACTGGAATTGCATTGAAAGCATAGGAAAAGAGGCAGAACGTCCACAATGATGCACTTGGCCAAAAAGGGCGTATGCGTTTTTTCCTGAATATATTCAGGAAAAAACGCATACGCCCTTTTTGGCCAACCAAGCAAGCTTGCAAAGGAAATCTGCACTACAATGAAGTCTCACTTCCCCCCAGTCAAAAGGGCCATCTGAAAAAAGTGTAAAATCCAGAAAGGCAGGACAGGCCATGGAGAACTGGGAGCCTTGTTATGCTGATGGGCGGGATGTAAATTGCCAACAGACACTCGGGAGAAGTGTATGGTGTTTCCTGAAACATCTAAAAAACAAAGCAACAGAGCCTAGGACACTTCCACTTATGGTCCTATAGCTTAGGGAAATTAAAATCAAAAAGACACAGCCACCCCAAAGTTTGGGACGCCTCTGTTTACAAGAACCTCGTTTACAGTACAAGTTCAACATCGCAGAAAGTGAAAAATGGATAAAGAAGTTGTGGTATTTACTTACAAAGCAATATCACTCAGCAATGAAATCTATGTCATCAGGCCCTTAGCAGCACAATGAGTGGATTCAGGTATGATGATTCTAACTGAAATAAGTCACACAGAAAAAGAAACATCATAAGATATCAGTAATACACGGAATGTAAACTTGGCTACACAGGAACTGAATTACAGAACAGAACAGGGTCTCAAATTTAGAAAACCAACTTATGCTTGCTTAAGGGGAAAGGTGAGTTGGGGTGCTGCATAAAACCAGAGATTGAAATGAGCACAGATAAAGTTCCTTAAGCCAAATATGGAATAGACAAGAGCTACTCCTTGCTCAACGAAATGGACTCAACACCCCATATTAAATGCCTAAGAATGTACCTGACTAGTAAGTATCTTAAAACCTATGGATTGCTATGTCTCCGAAAGAGAATCAAGCATGTGTACAGGGCCATAAACGCAGCAGTGATAGGATTGGAGAGGTTCGGTGAGCAAATGAAGACCCTTTGAAGTCATATTGCATGGTACCCATTCCACGGGTTTCAACTACCCAGGTTTAAAGTATTCTTCCTTCAGCTAAAACATGCATGTGGAACCTAGAGTATGATCAACCATGTGATCGGGAGATGTGTTCAAATATGTCTCAGTTTTCGTACCCTGGTACTCGGGTGCAACATTCCAGACGCTTTACTAACACCCTCCCAACTTGGAGAGTCAGCGCCTTTAACCTCCTGTTTGGACCAGTTTGCAATTTCTGCGGAAGATGAACAGGAATAGCGAGAACCAATGAGAGATTAGCTGGAGGTGTCTGGAAGGGCAAATTTAACCCTCATTTCCCACCAGGAAGAGGAATTAACCAAAGGCCCAGCGTGCTGTGCCGGAACCAGATTAGGGCCTGAAGCCATCCTGCGGTGTTGCGGCCAGCTCAAAAGAAAGCGAGTTGAAGAAAGGAGCTCAGGGGCACTGTAATTCACAAACCTGCAGAGTTATAAATGACAGCTATCGTCCAAAAATATACTGAAGTAAGGCTGCCAAGAGGACTTGAAAGCGGGGCAGAATTGCAGGAAACCGATTTCAGGAGGTAGACTGGAATTGCATTGAAAGCATAGGAAAAGAGGCAGAACGTCCACAATGATGCACTTGGCCAAAAAGGGCGTATGCGTTTTTTCCTGAATATATTCAGGAAAAAACGCATACGCCCTTTTTGGCCAACCAAGCAAGCTTGCAAAGGAAATCTGCACTACAATGAAGTCTCACTTCCCCCCGGTCAAAAGGGCCATCTGAAAAAAGTGTAAAATCCAGAAAGGCAGGACAGGCCATGGAGAACTGGGAGCCTTGTTATGCTGATGGGCGGGATGTAAATTGCCAACAGACACTCGGGAGAAGTGTATGGTGTTTCCTGAAACATCTAAAAAACAAAGCAACAGAGCCTAGGGCACTTCCACTTATGGTCCTATAGCTTAGGGAAATTAAAATCAAAAAGACACAGCCACCCCAAAGTTTGGGACGCCTCTGTTTACAAGAACCTCGTTTACAGTACAAGTTCAACATCGCAGAAAGTGAAAAATGGATAAAGAAGTTGTGGTATTTACTTACAAAGCAATATCACTCAGCAATGAAATCTATGTCATCAGGTCCTTAGCAGCACAATGAGTGGATTCAGGTATGATGATTCTAACTGAAATAAGTCACACAGAAAAAGAAACATCATAAGATATCAGTAATACACGGAATGTAAACTTGGCTACACAGGAACTGAATTACAGAACAGAACAGGGTCTCAAATTTAGAAAACCAACTTATGCTTGCTTAAGGGGAAAGGTGAGTTGGGGTGCTGCATAAAACCAGAGATTGAAATGAGCACAGATAAAGTTCCTTAAGCCAAATATGGAATAGACAAGAGCTACTCCTTGCTCAACGAAATGGACTCAACACCGCATATTAAATGCCTAAGAATGTACCTGACTAGTAAGTATCTTAAAACCTATGGATTGCTATGTCTCCGAAAGAGAATCAAGCATGTGTACAGGGGCATAAACGCAGCAGTGATAGGATTGGAGAGGTTCGGTGAGCAAATGAAGACCCTTTGAAGTCATATTGCATGGTACCCATTCCACGGGTTTCAACTACCCAGGTTTAAGGTATTCTTCCTTCAGCTAAAACATGCATGTGGAACCTAGAGTCTGATCAACCATGTGATCGGGAGACGTGTTCAAATATGTCTCAGTTTTCGTACCCTGGTACTCGGGTGCAACATTCCAGACGCTTTACTAACACCCTCCCGACTTGGAGAGTCAGTCCCTTTAACCTCCTGTTTGGCCCAGTTTGCAGTTTCTGCGGAAGATGAACAGGAATAGCGAGAACCAATGAGAGACTAGCTGGAGGTGTCTGGACGGGCAAATTTAACTCTCATTTCCCACCAGGAAGAGGAATTAACCAAAGGCTCAGCGTGCCGTGCCGGAACCAGATTAGGGCCTGAAGCCATCCTGCGGTGTTGCAGCCAGCTCACAAGAAAGCGAGTTGAAGAAAGGAGCTCAGGGGCACTGTAATTCACAAACCTGCAGAGTTATAAATGACAGCTATCGTCCAAAAATATACTGAAGTAAGGCTGCCAAGAGGACTTGAAAGCGGGGCAGAATTGCAGGAAACCGATTTCAGGAGGTAGACTGGAATTGCATTGAAAGCATAGGAAAAGAGGCAGAACGTCCACAATGATGCACTTGGCCAAAAAGGGCGTATGCGTTTTTTCCTGAATATATTCAGGAAAAAACGCATACGCCCTTTTTGGCCAACCAAGCAAGCTTGCAAAGGAAATCTGCACTACAATGAAGTCTCACTTCCCCCCAGTCAAAAGGGCCATCTGAAAAAAGTGTAAAATCCAGAAAGGCAGGACAGGCCATGGAGAACTGGGAGCCTTGTTATGCTGATGGGTGGGATGTAAATTGCCAACAGACACTCGGGAGAAGTGTATGGTGTTTCCTGAAACATCTAAAAAACAAAGCAACAGAGCCTAGGGCACTTCCACTTATGGTCCTATAGCTTAGGGAAATTAAAATCAAAAAGACACAGCCACCCCAAAGTTTGGGACGCCTCTGTTTACAAGAACCTCGTTTACAGTACAAGTTCAACATCGCAGAAAGTGAAAAATGGATAAAGAAGTTGTGGTATTTACTTACAAAGCAATATCACTCAGCAATGAAATCTATGTCATCAGGCCCTTAGCAGCACAATGAGTGGATTCAGGTATGATGATTCTAACTGAAATAAGTCACACAGAAAAAGAAACATCATAAGATATCAGTAATACACGGAATGTAAACTTGGCTACACAGGAACTGAATTACAGAACAGAACAGGGTCTCAAATTTAGAAAACCAACTTATGCTTGCTTAAGGGGAAAGGTGAGTTGGGGTGCTGCATAAAACCAGAGATTGAAATGAGCACAGATAAAGTTCCTTAAGCCAAATATGGAATAGACAAGAGCTACTCCTTGCTCAACGAAATGGACTCAACACCCCATATTAAATGCCTAAGAATGTACCTGACTAGTAAGTATCTTAAAACCTATGGATTGCTATGTCTCCGAAAGAGAATCAAGCATGTGTACAGGGCCATAAACGCAGCAGTGATAGGATTGGAGAGGTTCGGTGAGCAAATGAAGACCCTTTGAAGTCATATTGCATGGTACCTATTCCACGGGTTTCAACTACCCAGGTTTAAAGTATTCTTCCTTCAGCTAAAACATGCATGTGGAACCTAGAGTATGATCAACCATGTGATCGGGAGATGTGTTCAAATATGTCTCAGTTTTCGTACCCTGGTACTCGGGTGCAACATTCCAGACGCTTTACTAACACCCTCCCAACTTGGAGAGTCAGCGCCTTTAACCTCCTGTTTGGACCAGTTTGCAATTTCTGCGGAAGATGAACAGGAATAGCGAGAACCAATGAGAGATTAGCTGGAGGTGTCTGGAAGGGCAAATTTAACCCTCATTTCCCACCAGGAAGAGGAATTAACCAAAGGCTCAGCGTGCTGTGCCGGAACCAGATTAGGGCCTGAAGCCATCCTGCGGTGTTGCGGCCAGCTCAAAAGAAAGCGAGTTGAAGAAAGGAGCTCAGGGGCACTGTAATTCACAAACCTGCAGAGTTATAAATGACAGCTATCGTCCAAAAATATACTGAAGTAAGGCTGCCAAGAGGACTTGAAAGCGGGGCAGAATTGCAGGAAACCGATTTCAGGAGGTAGACTGGAATTGCATTGAAAGCATAGGAAAAGAGGCAGAACGTCCACAATGATGCACTTGGCCAAAAAGGGCGTATGCGTTTTTTCCTGAATATATTCAGGAAAAAACGCATACGCCCTTTTTGGCCAACCAAGCAAGCTTGCAAAGGAAATCTGCACTACAATGAAGTCTCACTTCCCCCCGGTCAAAAGGGCCATCTGAAAAAAGTGTAAAATCCAGAAAGGCAGGACAGGCCATGAAGAACTGGGAGCCTTGTTATGCTGATGGGCGGGATGTAAATTGCCAACAGACACTCGGGAGAAGTGTATGGTGTTTCCTGAAACATCTAAAAAACAAAGCAACAGAGCCTAGGGCACTTCCACTTATGGTCCTATAGCTTAGGGAAATTAAAATCAAAAAGACACAGCCACCCCAAAGTTTGGGACGCCTCTGTTTACAAGAACCTCGTTTACAGTACAAGTTCAACATCGCAGAAAGTGAAAAATGGATAAAGAAGTTGTGGTATTTACTTACAAAGCAATATCACTCAGCAATGAAATCTATGTCATCAGGCCCTTAGCAGCACAATGAGTGGATTCAGGTATGATGATTCTAACTGAAATAAGTCACACAGAAAAAGAAACATCATAAGATATCAGTAATACACGGAATGTAAACTTGGCTACACAGGAACTGAATTACAGAACAGAACAGGGTCTCAAATTTAGAAAACCAACTTATGCTTGCTTAAGGGGAAAGGTGAGTTGGGGTGCTGCATAAAACCAGAGATTGAAATGAGCACAGATAAAGTTCCTTAAGCCAAATATGGAATAGACAAGAGCTACTCCTTGCTCAACGAAATGGACTCAACACCGCATATTAAATGCCTAAGAATGTACCTGACTAGTAAGTATCTTAAAACCTATGGATTGCTATGTCTCCGAAAGAGAATCAAGCATGTGTACAGGGGCATAAACGCAGCAGTGATAGGATTGGAGAGGTTCGGTGAGCAAATGAAGACCCTTTGAAGTCATATTGCATGGTACCCATTCCACGGGTTTCAACTACCCAGGTTTAAGGTATTCTTCCTTCAGCTAAAACATGCATGTGGAACCTAGAGTCTGATCAACCATGTGATCGGGAGACGTGTTCAAATATGTCTCAGTTTTCGTACCCTGGTACTCGGGTGCAACATTCCAGACGCTTTACTAACACCCTCCCGACTTGGAGAGTCAGTCCCTTTAACCTCCTGTTTGGCCCAGTTTGCAGTTTCTGCGGAAGATGAACAGGAATAGCGAGAACCAATGAGAGACTAGCTGGAGGTGTCTGGACGGGCAAATTTAACTCTCATTTCCCACCAGGAAGAGGAATTAACCAAAGGCTCAGCGTGCCGTGCCGGAACCAGATTAGGGCCTGAAGCCATCCTGCGGTGTTGCAGCCAGCTCACAAGAAAGCGAGTTGAAGAAAGGAGCTCAGGGGCACTGTAATTCACAAACCTGCAGAGTTATAAATGACAGCTATCGTCCAAAAATATACTGAAGTAAGGCTGCCAAGAGGACTTGAAAGCGGGGCAGAATTGCAGGAAACCGATTTCAGGAGGTAGACTGGAATTGCATTGAAAGCATAGGAAAAGAGGCAGAACGTCCACAATGATGCACTTGGCCAAAAAGGGCGTATGCGTTTTTTCCTGAATATATTCAGGAAAAAACGCATACGCCCTTTTTGGCCAACCAAGCAAGCTTGCAAAGGAAATCTGCACTACAATGAAGTCTCACTTCCCCCCGGTCAAAAGGGCCATCTGAAAAAAGTGTAAAATCCAGAAAGGCAGGACAGGCCATGGAGAACTGGGAGCCTTGTTATGCTGATGGGTGGGATGTAAATTGCCAACAGACACTCGGGAGAAGTGTATGGTGTTTCCTGAAACATCTAAAAAACAAAGCAACAGAGCCTAGGGCACTTCCACTTATGGTCCTATAGCTTAGGGAAATTAAAATCAAAAAGACACAGCCACCCCAAAGTTTGGGACGCCTCTGTTTACAAGAACCTCGTTTACAGTACAAGTTCAACATCGCAGAAAGTGAAAAATGGATAAAGAAGTTGTGGTATTTACTTACAAAGCAATATCACTCAGCAATGAAATCTATGTCATCAGGCCCTTAGCAGCACAATGAGTGGATTCAGGTATGATGATTCTAACTGAAATAAGTCACACAGAAAAAGAAACATCATAAGATATCAGTAATACACGGAATGTAAACTTGGCTACACAGGAACTGAATTACAGAACAGAACAGGGTCTCAAATTTAGAAAACCAACTTATGCTTGCTTAAGGGGAAAGGTGAGTTGGGGTGCTGCATAAAACCAGAGATTGAAATGAGCACAGATAAAGTTCCTTAAGCCAAATATGGAATAGACAAGAGCTACTCCTTGCTCAACGAAATGGACTCAACACCCCATATTAAATGCCTAAGAATGTACCTGACTAGTAAGTATCTTAAAACCTATGGATTGCTATGTCTCCGAAAGAGAATCAAGCATGTGTACAGGGCCATAAACGCAGCAGTGATAGGATTGGAGAGGTTCGGTGAGCAAATGAAGACCCTTTGAAGTCATATTGCATGGTACCCATTCCACGGGTTTCAACTACCCAGGTTTAAAGTATTCTTCCTTCAGCTAAAACATGCATGTGGAACCTAGAGTATGATCAACCATGTGATCGGGAGATGTGTTCAAATATGTCTCAGTTTTCGTACCCTGGTACTCGGGTGCAACATTCCAGACGCTTTACTAACACCCTCCCAACTTGGAGAGTCAGCGCCTTTAACCTCCTGTTTGGACCAGTTTGCAATTTCTGCGGAAGATGAACAGGAATAGCGAGAACCAATGAGAGATTAGCTGGAGGTGTCTGGAAGGGCAAATTTAACCCTCATTTCCCACCAGGAAGAGGAATTAACCAAAGGCTCAGCGTGCCGTGCCGGAACCAGATTAGGGCCTGAAGCCATCCTGCGGTGTTGCGGCCAGCTCAAAAGAAAGCGAGTTGAAGAAAGGAGCTCAGGGGCACTGTAATTCACAAACCTGCAGAGTTATAAATGACAGCTATCGTCCAAAAATATACTGAAGTAAGGCTGCCAAGAGGACTTGAAAGCGGGGCAGAATTGCAGGAAACCGATTTCAGGAGGTAGACTGGAATTGCATTGAAAGCATAGGAAAAGAGGCAGAACGTCCACAATGATGCACTTGGCCAAAAAGGGCGTATGCGTTTTTTCCTGAATATATTCAGGAAAAAACGCATACGCCCTTTTTGGCCAACCAAGCAAGCTTGCAAAGGAAATCTGCACTACAATGAAGTCTCACTTCCCCCCGGTCAAAAGGGCCATCTGAAAAAAGTGTAAAATCCAGAAAGGCAGGACAGGCCATGAAGAACTGGGAGCCTTGTTATGCTGATGGGCGGGATGTAAATTGCCAACAGACACTCGGGAGAAGTGTATGGTGTTTCCTGAAACATCTAAAAAACAAAGCAACAGAGCCTAGGGCACTTCCACTTATGGTCCTATAGCTTAGGGAAATTAAAATCAAAAAGACACAGCCACCCCAAAGTTTGGGACGCCTCTGTTTACAAGAACCTCGTTTACAGTACAAGTTCAACATCGCAGAAAGTGAAAAATGGATAAAGAAGTTGTGGTATTTACTTACAAAGCAATATCACTCAGCAATGAAATCTATGTCATCAGGCCCTTAGCAGCACAATGAGTGGATTCAGGTATGATGATTCTAACTGAAATAAGTCACACAGAAAAAGAAACATCATAAGATATCAGTAATACACGGAATGTAAACTTGGCTACACAGGAACTGAATTACAGAACAGAACAGGGTCTCAAATTTAGAAAACCAACTTATGCTTGCTTAAGGGGAAAGGTGAGTTGGGGTGCTGCATAAAACCAGAGATTGAAATGAGCACAGATAAAGTTCCTTAAGCCAAATATGGAATAGACAAGAGCTACTCCTTGCTCAACGAAATGGACTCAACACCGCATATTAAATGCCTAAGAATGTACCTGACTAGTAAGTATCTTAAAACCTATGGATTGCTATGTCTCCGAAAGAGAATCAAGCATGTGTACAGGGGCATAAACGCAGCAGTGATAGGATTGGAGAGGTTCGGTGAGCAAATGAAGACCCTTTGAAGTCATATTGCATGGTACCCATTCCACGGGTTTCAACTACCCAGGTTTAAGGTATTCTTCCTTCAGCTAAAACATGCATGTGGAACCTAGAGTCTGATCAACCATGTGATCGGGAGACGTGTTCAAATATGTCTCAGTTTTCGTACCCTGGTACTCGGGTGCAACATTCCAGACGCTTTACTAACACCCTCCCGACTTGGAGAGTCAGTCCCTTTAACCTCCTGTTTGGCCCAGTTTGCAGTTTCTGCGGAAGATGAACAGGAATAGCGAGAACCAATGAGAGACTAGCTGGAGGTGTCTGGACGGGCAAATTTAACTCTCATTTCCCACCAGGAAGAGGAATTAACCAAAGGCTCAGCGTGCCGTGCCGGAACCAGATTAGGGCCTGAAGCCATCCTGCGGTGTTGCAGCCAGCTCACAAGAAAGCGAGTTGAAGAAAGGAGCTCAGGGGCACTGTAATTCACAAACCTGCAGAGTTATAAATGACAGCTATCGTCCAAAAATATACTGAAGTAAGGCTGCCAAGAGGACTTGAAAGCGGGGCAGAATTGCAGGAAACCGATTTCAGGAGGTAGACTGGAATTGCATTGAAAGCATAGGAAAAGAGGCAGAACGTCCACAATGATGCACTTGGCCAAAAAGGGCGTATGCGTTTTTTCCTGAATATATTCAGGAAAAAACGCATACGCCCTTTTTGGCCAACCAAGCAAGCTTGCAAAGGAAATCTGCACTACAATGAAGTCTCACTTCCCCCCGGTCAAAAGGGCCATCTGAAAAAAGTGTAAAATCCAGAAAGGCAGGACAGGCCATGGAGAACTGGGAGCCTTGTTATGCTGATGGGTGGGATGTAAATTGCCAACAGACACTCGGGAGAAGTGTATGGTGTTTCCTGAAACATCTAAAAAACAAAGCAACAGAGCCTAGGGCACTTCCACTTATGGTCCTATAGCTTAGGGAAATTAAAATCAAAAAGACACAGCCACCCCAAAGTTTGGGACGCCTCTGTTTACAAGAACCTCGTTTACAGTACAAGTTCAACATCGCAGAAAGTGAAAAATGGATAAAGAAGTTGTGGTATTTACTTACAAAGCAATATCACTCAGCAATGAAATCTATGTCATCAGGCCCTTAGCAGCACAATGAGTGGATTCAGGTATGATGATTCTAACTGAAATAAGTCACACAGAAAAAGAAACATCATAAGATATCAGTAATACACGGAATGTAAACTTGGCTACACAGGAACTGAATTACAGAACAGAACAGGGTCTCAAATTTAGAAAACCAACTTATGCTTGCTTAAGGGTAAAGGTGAGTTGGGGTGCTGCATAAAACCAGAGATTGAAATGAGCACAGATAAAGTTCCTTAAGCCAAATATGGAATAGACAAGAGCTACTCCTTGCTCAACGAAATGGACTCAACACCGCATATTAAACGCCTAAGAATGTACCTGACTAGTAAGTATCTTAAAACCTATGGATTGCTATGTCTCCGAAAGAGAATCAAGCATGTGTACAGGGGCATAAACGCAGCAGTGATAGGATTGGAGAGGTTCGGTGAGCAAATGAAGACCCTTTGAAGTCATATTGCATGGTACCCATTCCACGGGTTTCAACTACCCAGGTTTAAGGTATTCTTCCTTCAGCTAAAACATGCATGTGCAACCTAGAGTCTGATCAACCATGTGATCGAGAGACGTGTTCAAATATGTCTCAGTTTTCGTACCCTGGTACTCGGGTGCAACATTCCAGACGCTTTACTAACACCCTCCCGACTTGGAGAGTCAGTCCCTTTAACCTCCTGTTTGGCCCAGTTTGCAATTTCTGCGGAAGATGAACAGGAATAGCGAGAACCAATGAGAGACTAGCTGGAGGTGTCTGGACGGGCAAATTTAACTCTCATTTCCCACCAGGAAGAGGAATTAACCAAAGGCTCAGCGTGCCGTGCCGGAACCAGATTAGGGCCTGAAGCCATCCTGCGGTGTTGCGGCCAGCTCAAAAGAAAGCGAGTTGAAGAAAGGAGCTCAGGGGCACTGTAATTCACAAACCTGCAGAGTTATAAATGACAGCTATCGTCCAAAAATATACTGAAGTAAGGCTGCCAAGAGGACTTGAAAGCGGGGCAGAATTGCAGGAAACCGATTTCAGGAGGTAGACTGGAATTGCATTGAAAGCATAGGAAAAGAGGCAGAACGTCCACAATGATGCACTTGGCCAAAAAGGGCGTATGCGTTTTTTCCTGAATATATTCAGGAAAAAACGCATACGCCCTTTTTGGCCAACCAAGCAAGCTTGCAAAGGAAATCTGCACTACAATGAAGTCTCACTTCCCCCCGGTCAAAAGGGCCATCTGAAAAAAGTGTAAAATCCAGAAAGGCAGGACAGGCCATGGAGAACTGGGAGCCTTGTTATGCTGATGGGCGGGATGTAAATTGCCAACAGACACTCGGGAGAAGTGTATGGTGTTTCCTGAAACATCTAAAAAACAAAGCAACAGAGCCTAGGACACTTCCACTTATGGTCCTATAGCTTAGGGAAATTAAAATCAAAAAGACACAGCCACCCCAAAGTTTGGGACGCCTCTGTTTACAAGAACCTCGTTTACAGTACAAGTTCAACATCGCAGAAAGTGAAAAATGGATAAAGAAGTTGTGGTATTTACTTACAAAGCAATATCACTCAGCAATGAAATCTATGTCATCAGGCCCTTAGCAGCACAATGAGTGGATTCAGGTATGATGATTCTAACTGAAATAAGTCACACAGAAAAAGAAACATCATAAGATATCAGTAATACACGGAATGTAAACTTGGCTACACAGGAACTGAATTACAGAACAGAACAGGGTCTCAAATTTAGAAAACCAACTTATGCTTGCTTAAGGGGAAAGGTGAGTTGGGGTGCTGCATAAAACCAGAGATTGAAATGAGCACAGATAAAGTTCCTTAAGCCAAATATGGAATAGACAAGAGCTACCTCTTGCTCAACGAAATGGACTCAACACCGCATATTAAATGCCTAAGAATGTACCTGACTAGTAAGTATCTTAAAACCTATGGATTGCTATGTCTCCGAAAGAGAATCAAGCATGTGTACAGGGGCATAAACGCAGCAGTGATAGGATTGGAGAGGTTCGGTGAGCAAATGAAGACCCTTTGAAGTCATATTGCATGGTACCCATTCCACGGGTTTCAACTACCCAGGTTTAAGGTATTCTTCCTTCAGCTAAAACATGCATGTGCAACCTAGAGTATGATCAACCATGTGATTGGGAGACGTGTTCAAATATGTCTCAGTTTTCGTACCCTGGTACTCGGGTACAACATTCCAGACGCTTTACTAACACCCTCCCGACTTGGAGAGTCAGTCCCTTTAACCTCCTGTTTGGCCCAGTTTGCAATTTCTGCGGAAGATGAACAGGAATAGCGAGAACCAATGAGAGACTAGCTGGAGGTGTCTGGACGGGCAAATTTAACTCTCATTTCCCACCAGGAAGAGGAATTAACCAAAGGCTCAGCGTGCCGTGCCGGAACCAGATTAGGGCCTGAAGCCATCCTGCGGTGTTGCGGCCAGCTCAAAAGAAAGCGAGTTGAAGAAAGGAGCTCAGGGGCACTGTAATTCACAAACCTGCAGAGTTATAAATGACAGCTATCGTCCAAAAATATACTGAAGTAAGGCTGCCAAGAGGACTTGAAAGCGGGGCAGAATTGCAGGAAACCGATTTCAGGAGGCAGACTGGAATTGCATTGAAAGCATAGGAAAAGAGGCAGAACGTCCACAATGATGCACTTGGCCAAAAAGGGCGTATGCGTTTTTTCCTGAATATATTCAGGAAAAAACGCATACGCCCTTTTTGGCCAACCAAGCAAGCTTGCAAAGGAAATCTGCACTACAATGAAGTCTCACTTCCCCCCGGTCAAAAGGGCCATCTGAAAAAAGTGTAAAATCCAGAAAGGCAGGACAGGCCATGGAGAACTGGGAGCCTTGTTATGCTGATGGGCGGGATGTAAATTGCCAACAGACACTCGGGAGAAGTGTATGGTGTTTCCTGAAACATCTAAAAAACAAAGCAACAGAGCCTAGGGCACTTCCACTTATGGTCCTATAGCTTAGGGAAATTAAAATCAAAAAGACACAGCCACCCCAAAGTTTGGGACGCCTCTGTTTACAAGAACCTCGTTTACAGTACAAGTTCAACATCGCAGAAAGTGAAAAATGGATAAAGAAGTTGTGGTATTTACTTACAAAGCAATATCACTCAGCAATGAAATCTATGTCATCAGGCCCTTAGCAGCACAATGAGTGGATTCAGGTATGATGATTCTAACTGAAATAAGTCACACAGAAAAAGAAACATCATAAGATATCAGTAATACACGGAATGTAAACTTGGCTACACAGGAACTGAATTACAGAACAGAACAGGGTCTCAAATTTAGAAAACCAACTTATGCTTGCTTAAGGGTAAAGGTGAGTTGGGGTGCTGCATAAAACCAGAGATTGAAATGAGCACAGATAAAGTTCCTTAAGCCAAATATGGAATAGACAAGAGCTACCTCTTGCTCAACGAAATGGACTCAACACCACATATTAAATGCCTAAGAATGTACCTGACTAGTAAGTATCTTAAAACCTATGGATTGCTATGTCTCCGAAAGAGAATCAAGCATGTGTACAGGGGCATAAACGCAGCAGTGATAGGATTGGAGAGGTTCGGTGAGCAAATGAAGACCCTTTGAAGTCATATTGCATGGTACCCATTCCACGGGTTTCAACTACCCAGGTTTAAGGTATTCTTCCTTCAGCTAAAACATGCATGTGCAACCTAGAGTATGATCAACCATGTGATCGGGAGACGTGTTCAAATATGTCTCAGTTTTCGTACCCTGGTACTCGGGTACAACATTCCAGACGCTTTACTAACACCCTCCCGACTTGGAGAGTCAGTCCCTTTAACCTCCTGTTTGGCCCAGTTTGCAATTTCTGCGGAAGATGAACAGGAATAGCGAGAACCAATGAGAGACTAGCTGGAGGTGTCTGAACGGGCAAATTTAACTCTCATTTCCCACCAGGAAGAGGAATTAACCAAAGGCTCAGCGTGCCGTGCCGGAACCAGATTAGGGCCTGAAGCCATCCTGCGGTGTTGCGGCCAGCTCAAAAGAAAGCGAGTTGAAGAAAGGAGCTCAGGGGCACTGTAATTCACAAACCTGCAGAGTTATAAATGACAGCTATCGTCCAAAAATATACTGAAGTAAGGCTGCCAAGAGGACTTGAAAACGGGGCAGAATTGCAGGAAACTGATTTCAGGAGGTAGACTGGAATTGCATTGAAAGCATAGGAAAAGAGGCAGAACGTCCACAATGATGCACTTGGCCAAAAAGGGCGTATGCGTTTTTTCCTGAATATATTCAGGAAAAAACGCATACGCCCTTTTTGGCCAACCAAGCAAGCTTGCAAAGGAAATCTGCACTACAATGAAGTCTCACTTCCCCCTGGTCAAAAGGGCCATCTGAAAAAAGTGTAAAATCCAGAAAGGCAGGACAGGCCATGGAGAACTGGGAGCCTTGTTATGCTGATGGGCGGGATGTAAATTGCCAACAGACACTCGGGAGAAGTGTATGGTGTTTCCTGAAACATCTAAAAAACAAAGCAACAGAGCCTAGGACACTTCCACTTATGGTCCTATAGCTTAGGGAAATTAAAATCAAAAAGACACAGCCACCCCAAAGTTTGGGACGCCTCTGTTTACAAGAACCTCGTTTACAGTACAAGTTCAACATCGCAGAAAGTGAAAAATGGATAAAGAAGTTGTGGTATTTACTTACAAAGCAATATAACTCAGCAATGAAATCTATGTCATCAGGCCCTTAGCAGCACAATGAGTGGATTCAGGTATGATGATTCTAACTGAAATAAGTCACACAGAAAAAGAAACATCATAAGATATCAGTAATACACGGAATGTAAACTTGGCTACACAGGAACTGAATTACAGAACAGAACAGGGTCTCAAATTTAGAAAACCAACTTATGCTTGCTTAAGGGGAAAGGTGAGTTGGGGTGCTGCATAAAACCAGAGATTGAAATGAGCACAGATAAAGTTCCTTAAGCCAAATATGGAATAGACAAGAGCTACCTCTTGCTCAACGAAATGGACTCAACACCGCATATTAAATGCCTAAGAATGTACCTGACTAGTAAGTATCTTAAAACCTATGGATTGCTATGTCTCCGAAAGAGAATCAAGCATGTGTACAGGGGCATAAACGCAGCAGTGATAGGATTGGAGAGGTTCGGTGAGCAAATGAAGACCCTTTGAAGTCATATTGCATGGTACCCATTCCACGGGTTTCAACTACCCAGGTTTAAGGTATTCTTCCTTCAGCTAAAACATGCATGTGCAACCTAGAGTATGATCAACCATGTGATTGGGAGACGTGTTCAAATATGTCTCAGTTTTCGTACCCTGGTACTCGGGTACAACATTCCAGACGCTTTACTAACACCCTCCCGACTTGGAGAGTCAGTCCCTTTAACCTCCTGTTTGGCCCAGTTTGCAATTTCTGCGGAAGATGAACAGGAATAGCGAGAACCAATGAGAGACTAGCTGGAGGTGTCTGGACGGGCAAATTTAACTCTCATTTCCCACCAGGAAGAGGAATTAACCAAAGGCTCAGCGTGCCGTGCCGGAACCAGATTAGGGCCTGAAGCCATCCTGCGGTGTTGCGGCCAGCTCAAAAGAAAGCGAGTTGAAGAAAGGAGCTCAGGGGCACTGTAATTCACAAACCTGCAGAGTTATAAATGACAGCTATCGTCCAAAAATATACTGAAGTAAGGCTGCCAAGAGGACTTGAAAGCGGGGCAGAATTGCAGGAAACCGATTTCAGGAGGCAGACTGGAATTGCATTGAAAGCATAGGAAAAGAGGCAGAACGTCCACAATGATGCACTTGGCCAAAAAGGGCGTATGCGTTTTTTCCTGAATATATTCAGGAAAAAACGCATATGCCCTTTTTGGCCAACCAAGCAAGCTTGCAAAGGAAATCTGCACTACAATGAAGTCTCACTTCCCCCCGGTCAAAAGGGCCATCTGAAAAAAGTGTAAAATCCAGAAAGGCAGGACAGGCCATGGAGAACTGGGAGCCTTGTTATGCTGATGGGCGGGATGTAAATTGCCAACAGACACTCGGGAGAAGTGTATGGTGTTTCCTGAAACATCTAAAAAACAAAGCAACAGAGCCTAGGGCACTTCCACTTATGGTCCTATAGCTTAGGGAAATTAAAATCAAAAAGACACAGCCACCCCAAAGTTTGGGACGTCTCTGTTTACAAGAACCTCGTTTACAGTACAAGTTCAACATCGCAGAAAGTGAAAAATGGATAAAGAAGTTGTGGTATTTACTTACAAAGCAATATCACTCAGCAATGAAATCTATGTCATCAGGCCCTTAGCAGCACAATGAGTGGATTCAGGTATGATGATTCTAACTGAAATAAGTCACACAGAAAAAGAAACATCATAAGATATCAGTAATACACGGAATGTAAACTTGGCTACACAGGAACTGAATTACAGAACAGAACAGGGTCTCAAATTTAGAAAACCAACTTATGCTTGCTTAAGGGGAAAGGTGAGTTGGGGTGCTGCATAAAACCAGAGATTGAAATGAGCACAGATAAAGTTCCTTAAGCCAAATATGGAATAGACAAGAGCTACCTCTTGCTCAACGAAATGGACTCAACACCGCATATTAAATGCCTAAGAATGTACCTGACTAGTAAGTATCTTAAAACCTATGGATTGCTATGTCTCCGAAAGAGAATCAAGCATGTGTACAGGGGCATAAACGCAGCAGTGATAGGATTGGAGAGGTTCGGTGAGCAAATGAAGACCCTTTGAAGTCATATTGCATGGTACCCATTCCACGGGTTTCAACTACCCAGGTTTAAGGTATTCTTCCTTCAGCTAAAACATGCATGTGCAACCTAGAGTATGATCAACCATGTGATCGGGAGACGTGTTCAAATATGTCTCAGTTTTCGTACCCTGGTACTCGGGTACAACATTCCAGACGCTTTACTAACACCCTCCCGACTTGGAGAGTCAGTCCCTTTAACCTCCTGTTTGGCCCAGTTTGCAATTTCTGCGGAAGATGAACAGGAATAGCGAGAACCAATGAGAGACTAGCTGGAGGTGTCTGAACGGGCAAATTTAACTCTCATTTCCCACCAGGAAGAGGAATTAACCAAAGGCTCAGCGTGCCGTGCCGGAACCAGATTAGGGCCTGAAGCCATCCTGCGGTGTTGCGGCCAGCTCAAAAGAAAGCGAGTTGAAGAAAGGAGCTCAGGGGCACTGTAATTCACAAACCTGCAGAGTTATAAATGACAGCTATCGTCCAAAAATATACTGAAGTAAGGCTGCCAAGAGGACTTGAAAGCGGGGCAGAATTGCAGGAAACCGATTTCAGGAGGTAGACTGGAATTGCATTGAAAGCATAGGAAAAGAGGCAGAACGTCCACAATGATGCACTTGGCCAAAAAGGGCGTATGCGTTTTTTCCTGAATATATTCAGGAAAAAACGCATACGCACTTTTTGGCCAACCAAGCAAGCTTGCAAAGGAAATCTGCACTACAATGAAGTCTCACTTCCCCCCGGTCAAAAGGGCCATCTGAAAAAAGTGTAAAATCCAGAAAGGCAGGACAGGCCATGGAGAACTGGGAGCCTTGTTATGCTGATGGGCGGGATGTAAATTGCCAACAGACACTCGGGAGAAGTGTATGGTGTTTCCTGAAACATCTAAAAAACAAAGCAACAGAGCCTAGGGCACTTCCACTTATGGTCCTATAGCTTAGGGAAATTAAAATCAAAAAGACACAGCCACCCCAAAGTTTGGGACGCCTCTGTTTACAAGAACCTCGTTTACAGTACAAGTTCAACATCGCAGAAAGTGAAAAATGGATAAAGAAGTTGTGGTATTTACTTACAAAGCAATATCACTCAGCAATGAAATCTATGTCATCAGGCCCTTAGCAGCACAATGAGTGGATTCAGGTATGATGATTCTAACTGAAATAAGTCACACAGAAAAAGAAACATCATAAGATATCAGTAATACACGGAATGTAAACTTGGCTACACAGGAACTGAATTACAGAACAGAACAGGGTCTCAAATTTAGAAAACCAACTTATGCTTGCTTAAGGGTAAAGGTGAGTTGGGGTGCTGCATAAAACCAGAGATTGAAATGAGCACAGATAAAGTTCCTTAAGCCAAATATGGAATAGACAAGAGCTACCTCTTGCTCAACGAAATGGACTCAACACCGCATATTAAATGCCTAAGAATGTACCTGACTAGTAAGTATCTTAAAACCTATGGATTGCTATGTCTCCGAAAGAGAATCAAGCATGTGTACAGGGGCATAAACGCAGCAGTGATAGGATTGGAGAGGTTCGGTGAGCAAATGAAGACCCTTTGAAGTCATATTGCATGGTACCCATTCCACGGGTTTCAACTACCCAGGTTTAAGGTATTCTTCCTTCAGCTAAAACATGCATGTGCAACCTAGAGTATGATCAACCATGTGATCGGGAGACGTGTTCAAATATGTCTCAGTTTTCGTACCCTGGTACTCGGGTACAACATTCCAGACGCTTTACTAACACCCTCCCGACTTGGAGAGTCAGTCCCTTTAACCTCCTGTTTGGCCCAGTTTGCAATTTCTGCGGAAGATGAACAGGAATAGCGAGAACCAATGAGAGACTAGCTGGAGGTGTCTGAATGGGCAAATTTAACTCTCATTTCCCACCAGGAAGAGGAATTAACCAAAGGCTCAGCGTGCCGTGCCGGAACCAGATTAGGGCCTGAAGCCATCCTGCGGTGTTGCGGCCAGCTCAAAAGAAAGCGAGTTGAAGAAAGGAGCTCAGGGGCACTGTAATTCACAAACCTGCAGAGTTATAAATGACAGCTATCGTCCAAAAATATACTGAAGTAAGGCTGCCAAGAGGACTTGAAAGCGGGGCAGAATTGCAGGAAACCGATTTCAGGAGGCAGACTGGAATTGCATTGAAAGCATAGGAAAAGAGGCAGAACGTCCACAATGATGCACTTGGCCAAAAAGGGCGTATGCGTTTTTTCCTGAATATATTCAGGAAAAAACGCATACGCCCTTTTTGGCCAACCAAGCAAGCTTGCAAAGGAAATCTGCACTACAATGAAGTCTCACTTCCCCCCGGTCAAAAGGGCCATCTGAAAAAAGTGTAAAATCCAGAAAGGCAGGACAGGCCATGGAGAACTGGGAGCCTTGTTATGCTGATGGGCGGGATGTAAATTGCCAACAGACACTCGGGAGAAGTGTATGGTGTTTCCTGAAACATCTAAAAAACAAAGCAACAGAGCCTAGGGCACTTCCACTTATGGTCCTATAGCTTAGGGAAATTAAAATCAAAAAGACACAGCCACCCCAAAGTTTGGGACGCCTCTGTTTACAAGAACCTCGTTTACAGTACAAGTTCAACATCGCAGAAAGTGAAAAATGGATAAAGAAGTTGTGGTATTTACTTACAAAGCAATATCACTCAGCAATGAAATCTATGTCATCAGGCCCTTAGCAGCACAATGAGTGGATTCAGGTATGATGATTCTAACTGAAATAAGTCACACAGAAAAAGAAACATCATAAGATATCAGTAATACACGGAATGTAAACTTGGCTACACAGGAACTGAATTACAGAACAGAACAGGGTCTCAAATTTAGAAAACCAACTTATGCTTGCTTAAGGGGAAAGGTGAGTTGGGGTGCTGCATAAAACCAGAGATTGAAATGAGCACAGATAAAGTTCCTTAAGCCAAATATGGAATAGACAAGAGCTACTCCTTGCTCAACGAAATGGACTCAATACCGCATATTAAACGCCTAAGAATGTACCTGACTAGTAAGTATCTTAAAACCTATGGATTGCTATGTCTCCGAAAGAGAATCAAGCATGTGTACAGGGGCATAAACGCAGCAGTGATAGGATTGGAGAGGTTCGGTGAGCAAATGAAGACCCTCTGAAGTCATATTGCATGGTACCCATTCCACGGGTTTCAACTACCCAGGTTTAAGGTATTCTTCCTTCAGCTAAAACATGCATGTGGAACCTAGAGTCTGATCAACCATGTGATCGGGAGACGTGTTCAAATATGTCTCAGTTTTCGTACCCTGGTACTCGGGTGCAACATTCCAGAAGCTTTACTAACACCCTCCCGACTTGGAGAGTCAGTCCCTTTAACCTCCTGTTTGGCCCAGTTTGCAATTTCTGCGGAAGATGAACAGGAATAGCGAGAACCAATGAGAGACTAGCTGGAGGTGTCTGGACGGGCAAATTTAACTCTCATTTCCCACCAGGAAGAGGAATTAACCAAAGGCTCAGCGTGCCGTGCCGGAACAAGATTAGGGCCTGAAGCCATCCTGCGGTGTTGCGGCCAGCTCAAAAGAAAGCGAGTTGAAGAAAGGAGCTCAGGGGCACTGTAATTCACAAACCTGCAGAGTTATAAATGACAGCTATCATCCAAAAATATACTGAAGTAAGGCTGCCAAGAGGACTTGAAAGCGGGGCAGAATTGCAGGAAACCGATTTCAGGAGGTAGACTGGAATTGCATTGAAAGCATAGGAAAAGATGCAGAACGTCCACAATGATGCACTTGGCCAAAAAGGGCGTATGCGTTTTTTCCTGAATATATTCAGGACAAAACGCATACGCCCTTTTTGGCCAACCAAGCAAGCTTGCAAAGGAAATCTGCACTACAATGAAGTCTCACTTCCCCCCGGTCAAAAGGGCCATCTGAAAAAAGTGTAAAATCCAGAAAGGCAGGACAGGCCATGGAGAACTGGGAGCCTTGTTATGCTGATGGGCGGGATGTAAATTGCCAACAGACACTCGGGAGAAGTGTATGGTGTTTCCTGAAACATCTAAGAAACAAAGCAACAGAGCCTAGGGCACTTCCACTTATGGTCCTATAGCTTAGGGAAATTAAAATCAAAAAGACACAGCTACCCCAAACATTGGGACGCCTCTATTTACAAGAACCTCGTTTACAGTACAAGTTCAACATCGCAGAAAGTGAAAAATGGATAAAGAAGTTGTGGTATTTACTTACAAAGCAATATCACTCAGCAATGAAATCTATGTCATCAGGCCCTTAGCAGCACAATGAGTGGATTCAGGTATGATGATTCTAACTGAAATAAGTCACACAGAAAAAGAAACATCATAAGATATCAGTAATACACGGAATGTAAACTTGGCTACACAGGAACTGAATTACAGAACAGAACAGGGTCTCAAATTTAGAAAACCAACTTATGCTTGCTTAAGGGTAAAGGTGAGTTGGGGTGCTGCATAAAACCAGAGATTGAAATGAGCACAGATAAAGTTCCTTAAGCCAAATATGGAATAGACAAGAGCTACTCCTTGCTCAACGAAATGGACTCAACACCCCATATTAAATGCCTAAGAATGTACCTGACTAGTAAGTATCTTAAAACCTATGGATTGCTATGTCTCCGAAAGAGAATCAAGCATGTGTACAGGGGCATAAACGCAGCAGTGATAGGATTGGAGAGGTTCGGTGAGCAAATGAAGACCCTTTGAAGTCATATTGCATGGTACCCATTCCACGGGTTTCAACTACCCAGGTTTAAGGTATTCTTCCTTCAGCTAAAACATGCATGTGGAACCTAGAGTATGATCAACCATGTGATCGGGAGACGTGTTCAAATATGTCTCAGTTTTCATACTCTGGTACTCGGGTGCAACATTCCAGACACTTTACTAACACTCTCCCGACTTGGAGAGTCAGTCCCTTTAACCTCCTGTTTGGCCCAGTTTGCAATTTCTGCGGAAGATGAACAGGAATAGCGAGAACCAATGAGAGACTAGCTGGAAGTGTCTGGACGGGAAAATTTTACTCTCATTTCCCACCAGGAAGAGGAATTAACCAAAGGGTCAGCGTGCCGTGCCGGAACCAGATTAGGGCCTGAAGCCATCCTGCGGTGTTGCGGCCAGGTCACAAGAAAGCGAGTTGAAGAAAGGAGCTCAGGGGCACTGTAACTCACAAACCTGCAGAGTTATAAATGACAGCTATCGTCCAAAAATATACTGAAGTAAGGCTGCCAAGAGGACTTGAAAGCGGGGCAGAATTGCAGGAAACTGATTTCAGGAGGTAGACTGGAATTGCATTGAAAGCATAGGAAAAGAGGCAGAACGTCCACAATGATGCACTTCGCCAAAAAGGGCGTATGCGTTTTTTCATGAATACATTCAGGAAAAAACGCATACGCCCTTTTTGGCCAACCAAGCAAACTTGCAAATAAAATCTGCACTACAATAAAGTCTCATTTCCCCCCGTCAAAAGGGCCATATGAAAAACGTGTAAAATCCAGAAAGGCAGGACAGGCCATGGAGAACTGGGAGCCTTGTTATGCTGATGGGCGGGATGTAAATTGCCAACAGACACTCGGGAGAAGTGTATGTTGTTTCCTGAAACATCTAAAAAACAAAGCAACAGAGCCTAGGGCACTTCCACTTATGGTCCTATAGCTTAGGGAAATTAAAATCAAAAAGACACAGCCACCCCAAACATTGGGACGCCTCTGTTTACAAGAACCTCGTTTACAGTACAAGTTCAACATCGCAGAAAGTGAAAAATGGATAAAGAAGTTGTGGTATTTACTTACAAAGCAATATCACTCAGCAATGAAATCTATGTCATCAGGCCCTTAGCAGCACAATGAGTGGATTCAGGTATGATGATTCTAACTGAAATAAGTCACACAGAAAAAGAAACATCATAAGATATCAGTAATACACGGAATGTAAACTTGGCTACACAGGAACTGAATTACAGAACAGAACAGGGTCTCAAATTTAGAAAACCAACTTATGCTTGCTTAAGGGTAAAGGTGAGTTGGGGTGCTGCATAAAACCAGAGATTGAAATGAGCACAGATAAAGTTCCTTAAGCCAAATATGGAATAGACAAGAGCTACTCCTTGCTCAACGAAATGGACTCAACACCCCATATTAAATGCCTAAGAATGTACCTGACTAGTAAGTATCTTAAAACCTATGGATTGCTATGTCTCCGAAAGAGAATCAAGCATGTGTACAGGGGCATAAACGCAGCAGTGATAGGATTGGAGAGGTTCGGTGAGCAAATGAAGACCCTTTGAAGTCATATTGCATGGTACCCATTCCACGGGTTTCAACTACCCAGGTTTAAGGTATTCTTCCTTCAGCTAAAACATGCATGTGGAACCTAGAGTATGATCAACCAGGTGATCGGGAGACGTGTTCAAATATGTCTCAGTTTTCGTACCCTGGTACTCGGGTGCAACATTCCAGACGCTTTACTAACATCCTCCCGACTTGGAGAGTCAGTCCCTTTAACCTCCTGTTTGGCCCAGTTTGCAATTTCTGCGGAAGATGAACAGGAATAGCGAGAACCAGTGAGAGACTAGCTGGAGGTGTCTGGACGGGCAAATTTAACTCTCATTTCCCACCAGGAAGAGGAATTAACCAAAGGCTCAGCGTGCCGTGCCGGAACCAGATTAGGGCCTGAAGCCATACTATGGTGTTGCTGCCAGCTCAAAAGAAAGCGAGTTGAAGAAAGGAGCTCAGGGGCACTGTAATTCACAAACCTGCATAGTTATAAATGACAGCTATCGTCCAAAAATATACTGAAGTAAGGCTGCCAAGAGGACTTGAAAGCGGGGCAGAATTGCAGGAAACCGATTTCAGGAGGTAGACTGGAATTGCATTGAAAGCATAGGAAAAGAGGCAGAACGTCCACAATGATGCACTTGGCCAAAAAGGGCGTATGCGTTTTTTCCTGAATATATTCAGGAAGAAACGCATACGCCCGTTTTGGCCAACCAAGCAAGCTTGCAAAGTAAATCTGCACTAAAATGAAGTCTCACTTCCCCCCGGTCAAAAGGGCCATCTGAAAAAAGTGTAAAATCCAGAAAGGCAGGACAGGCCATGGAGAACTGGGAGCCTTGTTATGCTGATGGGCGGGATGTAAATTGCCAACAGACACTCAGGAGAAGTGTATGGTGTTTCCTGAAACATCTAAAAAACAAAGCAACAGAGCCTAGGGCACTTCCACTTATGGTCCTATAGCTTAGGGAAATTAAAATCAAAAAGACACAGCCACCCCAAAGTTTGGGACGCCTCTGTTTACAAGAACCTCGTTTACAGTACAAGTTCAACATCGCAGAAAGTGAAAAATGGATAAAGAAGTTGTGGTATTTACTTACAAAGCAATATCACTCAGCAATGAAATCTATGTCATCAGGCCCTTAGCAGAACAATGAGTGGATTCAGGTACGATGATTCTAACTGAAATAAGTCACACAGAAAAAGAAACATCATAAGATATCAGTAATACACGGAATGTAAACTTGGCTACACAGGAACTGAATTACAGAACAGAACAGGGTCTCAAATTTAGAAAACCAACTTATGCTTGCTTAAGGGGAAAGGTGAGTTGGGGTGCTGCATAAAACCAGAGATTGAAATGAGCACAGATAAAGTTCCTTAAGCCAAATATGGAATAGACAAGAGCTACTCCTTGCTCAACGAAATGGACTCAACACCCCATATTAAACGCCTAAGAATGTACCTGACTAGTAAGTATCTTAAAACCTAGGGATTGCTATGTCTCCGAAAGAGAATCAAGCGTGTGTACAGGGGCATAAATGCAGCAGTGATAGGATTGGAGAGGTTCGGTGAGCAAATGAAGACCCTTTGAAGTCATATTGCATGGTACCCATTCCACAGGTTTCAACTACCCAGGTTTAAGGTATTCTTCCTTCAGCTAAAACATGCATGTGGAACCTAGAGTATGATCAACCATGTGATCGGGAGACGTGTTCAAATATGTCTCAGTTTTCATACCCTGGTACTCGGGTGCAACATTCCAGACACTTTACTAACACTCTCCCGACTTGGAGAGTCAGTCCCTTTAACCTCCTGTTTGGCCTAGTTTGCAATTTCTGCGGAAGATGAACAGGAATAGCGAGAACCAATGAGAGACTAGCTGGAGGTGTCTGGACGGGAAAATTTTACTCTCATTTCCAACCAGGAAGAGGAATTAACCAAAGGGTCAGCGTGCCGTGCCGGAACCAGATTAGGGCCTGAAGCCATCCTGCGGTGTTGCGGCCAGGTCACAAGAAAGCGAGTTGAAGAAAGGAGCTCAGGGGCACTGTAATTCACAAACCTGCAGAGTTATAAATGACAGCTATCGTCCAAAAATATACTGAAGTAAGGCTGCCAAGAGGACTTGAAAGCGGGGCAGAATTGCAGGAAACTGATTTCAGGAGGTAGACTGGAATTGCATTGAAAGCATAGGAAAAGAGGCAGAACGTCCACAATGATGCACTTCGCCAAAAAGGGCGTATGCGTTTTTTCCTGAATACATTCAGGAAAAAACGCATACGCCCTTTTTGGCCAACCAAGCAAACTTGCAAATGAAATCTGCACTACAATGAAGTCTCACTTCCCCCCGTCAAAAGGGCCATATGAAAAACGTGTAAAATCTAGAAAGGCAGGACAGGCCATGGAGAACTGGGAGCCTTGTTATGCTGATGGGCGGGATGTAAATTGCCAACAGACACTCGGGAGAAGTGTATGGTGTTTCCTGAAACATCTAAAAAACAAAGCAACAGAGCCTAGGGCACTTCCACTTATGGTCCTATAGCTTAGGGAAATTAAAATCAAAAAGACACAGCCACCCCAAAGTTTGGGACGCCTCTGTTTACAAGAACCTCGTTTACAGTACAAGTTCAACATCGCAGAAAGTGAAAAATGGATAAAGAAGTTGTGGTATTTACTTACAAAGCAATATCACTCAGCAATGAAATCTATGTCATCAGGCCCTTAGCAGCACAATGAGTGGATTCAGGTATGATGATTCTAACTGAAATATGTCACACAGAAAAAGAAACATCATAAGATATCAGTAATACACGGAATGTAAACTTGGCTACACAGGAACTGAATTACAGAACAGAACAGGGTCTCAAATTTAGAAAACCAACTTATGCTTGCTTAAGGGGAAAGGTGAGTGGGGTTGCTGCATAAAACCAGAGATTGAAATGAGCACAGATAAATTTCCTTAAGCCAAATATGGAATAGACAAGAGCTACTCCTTGCTCAATGAAATGGACTCAACACCGCATATTAAATGCCTAAGAATGTACGTGACTAATAAGTATCTTAAAACCTATGTATTGCTATGTCTCTGAAAGAGAATCAAGCATGTGTACAGGGGCATAAACGCAGCAGTGATAGGATTGGAGAGTTTCGCTGAGCAAATGAAGACCCTTTGAAGTCATATTGCATGGTACCCATTCCATGGGTTTCAACTACCCAGGTTTAAGGTATTCTTCCTTCAGCTAAAACATGCATGTGGAACCTAGAGTATGATCAACCATGTGATCGGGAGACGTGTTCAAATATGTCTCAGTTTTCATACCCTGGTACTCGGGTGCAACATTCCAGACGCTTTACTAACACTCTCCCGACTTGGAGAGTCAGTCCCTTTAACCTCCTGTTTGGCCCAGTTTGCAATTTCTGCGGAAGATGAACAGGAATAGCGAGAACCAATGAGAGACTAGCTGGAGGTGTCTGGACGGGCAAATTTAACTCTCATTTCCCACCAGGGAGAGGAATTAACCAAAGGCTCAGTGTGCCGTGCCGGAACTAGATTAGGGCCTGAAGCCATCCTGCGGTGTTGCGGCCAGGTCACAAGAAAGCGAGTTGAAGAAAGGAGCTCAGGGGCAGTGTAATTCACAAACCTGCAGAGTTATAAATGACAGCTATCGTCCAAAAATATACTGAAGTAAGGCTGCCAAGAGGACTTGAAAGCGGGGCAGAATTGCAGGAAACTGATTTCAGGAGGTAGACTGGAATTGCATTGAAAGCATAGGAAAAGAGGCAGAACGTCCACAATGATGCACTTCGCCAAAAAGGGCGTATGCGTTTTTTCCTGAATACATTCAGGAAAAAACGCATACGCCCTTTTTGGCCAACCAAGCAAACTTGCAAATGAAATCTGCACTACAATGAAGTCTCACTTCCCCCCGGTCAAAAGGGCCATCTGAAAAACGTGTAAAATCCAGAAAGGCAGGACAGGCCATGGAGAACTGGGAGCCTTGTTATGCTGATGGGCGGGATGTAAATTGCCAACAGACACTCGGGAGAAGTGTATGGTGTTTCCTGAAACATCTAAAAAACAAAGCAACAGAGCCTAGGGCACTTCCACTTATGGTCCTATAGCTTAGGGAAATTAAAATCAAAAAGACACAGCCACCCCAAAGTTTGGGACGCCTCTGTTTACAAGAACCTCGTTTACAGTACAAGTTCAACATCGCAGAAAATGAAAAATGGATAAAGAAGTTGTGGTATTTACTTACAAAGCAATATCACTCAGCAATGAAATCTATGTCATCAGGCCCTTAGCAGCACAATGAGTGGATTCAGGTATGATGATTCTAACTGAAATATGTCACACAGAAAAAGAAACATCATAAGATATCAGTAATACACGGAATGTAAACTTGGCTACACAGGAACTGAATTACAGAACAGAACAGGGTCTCAAATTTAGAAAACCAACTTATGCTTGCTTAAGGGTAAAGGTGAGTTGGGGTGCTGCATAAAACCAGAGATTGAAATGAGCACAGATAAAGTTCCTTAAGCCAAATATGGAATAGACAAGAGCTACTCCTTGCTCAACGAAATGGACTCAACACCGCATATTAAACGCCTAAGAATGTACCTGACTAGTAAGTATCTTAAAACCTATGGATTGCTATGTCTCCAAAAGAGAATCAAGCGTGTGTACAGGGGCATAAACGCAGCAGTGATAGGATTGGAGAGGTTCGGTGAGCAAATGAAGACCCTTTGAAGTCATATTGCATGGTACCCATTCCACGGGTCTCAACTCTCCAGGTTTAAGGGATTCTTCCTTCAGCTAAAACATGCATGTGGAACCTAGTGTATGATCAGCCATGTGATCGGGAGACGTGTTCAAATATCTCTCAGTTTTCATACCCTGGTACTCGGGTGCAACATTCCAGACGCCTTACTAACACTCTCCCCACTTGGAGAGTCAGCACCTTTAACCTCCTGTTTGGCCCAGTTTGCAATTTCTGCGGAAGATGAACAGGAATAGCGAGAACCAATGAGAGACTAGCTGGAGGTGTCTGGACGGGCAAATTTAACTCTCATTTCCCACCAGGAAGAGGAATTAACCAATGGCTCAGCATGCCGTGCCGGAATCAGATTAGGGCCTGAAGCCATCCTGCGTTGTTGCGGCCAGGTCACAAGAAAGCGAGTTGAAGAAAGGAGCTCAGGGGCACTGTAATTCACAAACCTGCAGAGTTATAAATGACAGCTATCATCCAAAAATATACTGAAGTAAGGCTGCCAAGAGGACTTGAAAGCGGGGCAGAATTGCAGGAAACCGATTTCAGGAGGTAGACTGGAATTGCATTGAAAGCATAGGAAAAGAGGCAGAACGTCCACAATGATGCACTTGGCCAAAAAGGGCGTATGCGTTTTTTCCTGAATATATTCAGGAAAAAACGCATACGCCCTTTTTGGCCAACCAAGCAAACTTGCAAAGGAAATCTGCACTATAATGAAGTCTCACTTCCCCCCGTCAAAAGGGCCATCTGAAAAAAGTGTAAAATCCAGAAAGGCAGGACAGACCATGGAGAACTGGGAGCCTTGTTATGCTGATGGGCGGGATGTAAATTGCCAACAGACACTCGGGAGAAGTGTATGGTGTTTCCTGAAACATCTAAAAAACAAAGCAACAGAGCCTAGGGCACTTCCACTTATGTTCCTATAGCTTAGGGAAATTAAAATCAAAAAGACACAGCCACCCCAAAGTTTGGGACGCCACTGTTTACAAGAACCTCGTTTACAGTACAAGTTCAATATCACAGAAAGTGAAAAATGGATAAAGAACTTGTGGTACTTACGTACAATGCAGTATCACTCAGCAATGAAATCTATGTCATCAGGCCCGTAGCAGCATAATGAGTGGATTCAGGTACGATGATTCTAACTGAAATAAGTCACACAGAAAAAGAAACATCATAAGATATCACTAATACATGGAATGTAAACTTGGCTACACAGGAACTGAATTCCAAAACAGAACAGGGTCTCAAATTTAGAAAACCAACTTATGCTTGCTTAAGGGGAAAGGTGAGTTGGGGTGCTGCATAAAACCAGAGATTGAAATGAGCACAGATAAAGTTCCTTAAGCCAAATATGGAATAGACAAGAGCTACTCCTTGCTCAACGAAACGGACTCAACACCCCATATTAAACGCCTAAGAATGTACCTGACTAGTAAGTACATTAAATCCTAGGTATTGCTATGTCTCCAAAAGAGAATCAAGCGTGTGTACAGGGGTATAAACGCAGCAGTGATAGGATTGGAGAGGTTCGGTGAGCAAATGAAGACACTTTGAAGTCATATTGCATGGTACCCCTTCCACGGGTCTCAACTCTCCAGGTTTAAGGTATTCTTCCTTCAGCTAAAACATGCATGTGAAACCCACAGTATGATCAACCGTGTGAACGGGAGACATGTTCAAATATGTCTCAGTTTTCCTCCCCTGGTACTCGGGTGCAACATTCCAGACGCTTCACTAACACTCTCCCCCCTTGGAGAGTCAACACCTTTAACCTCCTGTTTGGCCCAGTTTGCAATTTCTGTGGAAGATGAACAGGAATAGGGAGAACCAATGAGAGACTAGCTGGAGGTGTCTGGACGGGCAAATTTAACTCTCATTTCCCACCAGGAAGAGGAAATAACCAAAGGCTCAGCGTGCCGTGCCGGAACCAGATTAGGGCCTGAAGCCATCCTGCGGTGTTGCGGCCAGCTCAAAAGAAAGCGAGTTGAAGAAAGGAGCTCAGGGGCACTGTAATTCACAAACCTGCAGAGTTATAAATGACAGCTATCGTCCAAAAATATACTGAAGTAAGGCTGCCAAGAGGACTTGAAAGCGGGGCAGAATTGCAGGAAACCGATTTCAGGAGGTAGACTGGAATTGCATTGAAAGCATAGGAAAAGAGGCAGAACGTCCACAATGATGCACTTGGCCAAAAAGTGCGTATGCGTTTTTTCCTGAATATATTCAGGAAAAAACGCATACGCGCTTTTTGGTCAACCAAGCAAGCTTGCAAAGGAAATCTGCACTACAATGAAGTCTCACTTCCCCCCGGTCAAAAGGGCCATCTGAAAAAAGTGTAAAATCCAGAAAGGCAGGACAGGCCATGGAGAACTGGGAGCCTTGTTATGCTGATGGGCGGGATGTAAATTGCCAACAGACACTAGGGAGAAGTGTATGTTGTTTCTTGAAACATCTAAAACACAAAGCAACAGAGCCTAGGGCACTTCCACTTATGGTCCTATAGCTTAGGGAAATTAAAATCAAAAAGACACAGCCACCCCAAAGTTTGGGACGCCTCTGTTTACAAGAACCTCGTTTACAGTACAAGTACAACATCGCAGACAGTGAAAAATGGATAAAGAAGTTGTGGTATTTACTTACAAAGCAATATCACTCAGCAATGAAATCTACGTCATCAGGCCCATAGCAGCATAATGAGTGGATTCAGGTACGATGATTCTAACTGAAATATGTCACACCGAAAAAGAAACATCATAAGATATCAGTAATACACGGAATGTAAACTTGGCTCCAAAGGAACTGAATTACAGAACAGAACAGGGTCTCAAATTTAGAAAACCAACTTATGCTTGCTTAAGGGGAAAGGTGAGTTGGGGTGCTGCATAAAACCAGAGATTGAAATGAGCACAGATAAAGTTCCTTAAGCCAAATATGGAATAGACAAGAGCTACTCCTTGCTCAACGAAATGGACTCAACACCCCATATTAAGCGCCTAAGAATGTACCTGACTAGTAAGTATCTTAAAACCTATGGATTGCTATATCTCCAAAAGAGAATCAAGCCTGTGTCCAGGGGCATAAATGCAGCAATGATAGGATTGGAGAGGTTCGGTGAGCAAACAAAGACCCTTTGAAGTCATATTGCATGGTACCCATTCCACGGGTCTCAACTCTCCAGGTTTCAGGGATTCTTCCGTCAGCTAAAACATGCATGTGGAACCTAGAGTATGATCAACCATGTGATCGGGAGACGTGTTCAAATATGTCTCAGTTTTCGTACCCTGGTACTCGGGTGCAACATTCCAGACGCTTTACTAACACCCTCCCCACTTGGAGAGTCAGCCCCTTTAACCTCCTGTTTGGCCCAGTTTGCAATTTCTGCGGAAGATGAACAGGAATAGCGAGAACCAATGAGAGACTAGCTGGAGGTGTCTGGACGGGCAAATTTAACTCTCATTTCCCACCAGGAAGAGGAATTAACCAAAGGCTCAGCGTGCCCTGCCGGAACCAGATTAGGGCCTGAAGCCATCCTGCGGTGTTGCGGCCAGGTCACAAGAAAGCGAGTTGAAGAAAGGAGCTCAGGGGCACTGTAATTCACAAACCTGCAGAGTTATAAATGACAGCTATCGTCCAAAAATATACTGAAGTAAGGCTGCCAAGAGGACTTGAAAACGGGGCAGAATTGCAGGAAACCGATTTCAGGAGGTAGACTGGAATTGCATTGAAAGCATAGGAAAAGAGGCAGAACGTCCACAATGATGCACTTGGCCAAAAAGGGCGTATGTGTTTTTTCCTGAATATATTCAGGACAAAACGTATACGCCCTTTTTGGCCAACCAAGCAAGCTTGCAAAGGAAATCTGCACTACAATGAAGTCTCACTTCCCCCCGGTCAAAAGGGCCATCTGAAAAAAGTGTAAAATCCAGAAAGGCAGGACAGGCCATGGAGAACTGGGAGCCTTGTTATGCTGATGGGCGGGATGTAAATTGCCAACAGACACTCGGGAGAAGTGTATGGTGTTTCCTGAAACATCTAAAAAACAAAGCAACAGAGCCTAGGGCACTTCCACTTATGGTCCTATAGCTTAGGGAAATTAAAATCAAAAAGACACAGCCACCCCAAAGTATGGAACGCCTCTGTTTACAAGAACCGCGTTTACAGTACAAGTTCAACATCGCAGAAAGTGAAAAATGGATAAAGAAGTTGTGGTATTTACTTACAAAGCAATATCACTCAGCAATGAAATCTATGTCATCAGGCCCTTAGCAGCACAATGAGTGGATTCAGGTATGATGATTCTAACTGAAATAAGTCACACAGAAAAAGAAACATCATAAGATATCAGTAATACACGGAATGTAAACTTGGCTTCACAGGAACTGAATTACAGAACAGAACAGGGTCTCAAATTTAGAAAACCAACTTATGCTTGCTTAAGGGTAAAGGTGAGTTGGGGTGCTGCATAAAACCAGAGATTGAAATGAGCACAGATAAAGTTCCTTAAGCCAAATATGGAATAGACAAGATCTACTCCTTGCTCAACGACATGGACTCAACACCGCATATTAAACGCCTAAGAATGTACCTGACTAGTAAGTATCTTAAAACCTATGGATTGCTATGTCTCCGAAAGAGAATCAAGCATGTGTACAGGGGCATAAACGCAGCAGTGATAGGATTGGAGAGGTTCGGTGAGCAAATGAAGACCCTTTGAAGTCATATTGCATGGTACCCATTCCACGGGTTTCAACTACCCAGGTTTAAGGTATTCTTCCTTCAGCTAAAACATGCATGTGGAACCTAGAGTATGATCAACCATGTGATCGGGAGACGTGTTCAAATATGTCTCAGTTTTCGTACCCTGGTACTCGGGTGCAACATTCCAGACGCTTTACTAACACCCTCCCCACTTGGAGAGTCAGCCCCTTTAACCTCCTGTTTGGCCGAGTTTGCAATTTCTGTGGAAGATGAACAGGAATAGCGAGAACCAATGAGAGACTAGCTGGAGGTGTCTGGACGGGCAAATTTAACTCTCATTTCCCACCAGGAAGAGGAATTAACCAAAGGCTCAGCGTGCCGTGCCGGAACCAGATTAGGGCCTGAAGCCATCCTGCGGTGTTGCGGCCAGGTCACAAGAAAGTGAGTTGAAGAAAGGAGCTCAGGGGCACTGTTATTCACAAACCTGCAGAGTTATAAATGACAGCTATCGTCCAAAAATATACTGAAGTAAGGCTGCCAAGAGGACTTGAAAACGGGGCAGAATTGCAGGAAACCGATTTCAGGAGGTAGACTGGATTTGCATTGAAAGCATAGGAAAAGAGGCAGAACGTCCACAATGATGCACTTGGCCAAAAAGGGCGTATGTGTTTTTTCCTGAATATATTCAGGACAAAACGCATACGCCCTTTTTGGCCAACCAAGCAAGCTTGCAAAGGAAATCTGCACTACAATGAAGTCTCACTTCCCCCCGGTCAAAAGGGCCATCTGAAAAAAGTGTAAAATCCAGAAAGGCAGGACAGGCCATGGAGAACTGGGAGCCTTGTTATGCTGATGGGCGGGATGTAAATTGCCAACAGACACTCGGGAGAAGTGTATGGTGTTTCCTGAAACATCTAAAAAACAAAGCAACAGAGCCTAGGGCACTTCCACTTATGGTCCTATAGCTTAGGGAAATTAAAATCAAAAAGACACAGCCACCCCAAAGTATGGAACGCCTCTGTTTACAAGAACCGCATTTACAGTACAAGTTCAACATCGCAGAAAGTGAAAAATGGATAAAGAAGTTGTGGTATTTACTTACAAAGCAATATCACTCAGCAATGAAATCTATGTCATCAGGCCCTTAGCAGCACAATGAGTGGATTCAGGTATGATGATTCTAACTGAAATAAGTCACACAGAAAAAGAAACATCATAAGATATCAGTAATACACGGAATGTAAACTTGGCTACACAGGAACTGAATTACAGAACAGAACAGGGTCTCAAATTTAGAAAACCAACTTATGCTTGCTTAAGGGAAAAGGTGAGTTGGGGTGCTGCATAAAACCAGAGATTGAAATGAGCACAGATAAAGTTCCTTAAGCCAAATATGGAATAGACAAGAGCTACTCCTTGCTCAACGAAATGGACTCAACACCCCATATTAAGCGCCTAAGAATGTACCTGACTAGTAAGTATCTTAAAACCTATGGATTGCTATATCTCCAAAAGAGAATCAAGCGTGTGTACAGGGGCATAAATGCAGCAGTGATAGGATTGGAGAGGTTCGGTGAGCAAACAAAGACCCTTTGAAGTCATATTGCATGGTACCCATTCCACGGGTCTCAACTCTCCAGGTTTCAGGGATTCTTCCTTCAGCTAAAACATGCATGTGGAACCTAGATTATGATCAACCATGTGATCGGGAAACGTGTTCAAATATGTCTCAGTTCTCGTACCCTGGTACTCGGGTGCAACATTCCAGACGCTTTACTAACACCCTCCCGACTTGGAGAGTCAGTCCCTTTAACCTCCTGTTTGGCCCAGTTTGCAATTTCTGCAGAAGATGAACAGGAATAGCGAGAACCAATGAGAGACTAGCTGGAGGTGTCTGGACGGGCAAATTTAACTCTCATTTCCCACCAGGAAGAGGAATTAACCAAAGGCTCAGCGTGCCGTGCCGGAACCAGATAAGGGCCTGAAGCAATCCTGCGGTGTTGCGGCCAGGTCACAAAAAAGCGAGTTGAAGAAAGGAGCTCAGGGGCACTGTAATTCACAAACCTGCAGAGTTATAAATGACAGCTATCGTCCAAAAATATACTGAAGTAAGGCTGCCAAGAGGACTTGAAAGCGGGGCAGAATTGCAGGAAACCGATTTCAGGAGGTAGACTGGAATTGCATTGAAAGCATAGGAAAAGAGGCAGAACGTCCACAATGATGCACTTGGCCAAAAAGGGCGTATGCGTTTTTTCCTGAATATATTCAGGAAAAAACGCATACGCCCTTTTTGGCCAACCAAGCAAACTTGCAAAGGAAATCTGCACTACAATGAAGTCTCACTTCCCCCCGGTCAAAAGGGCCATCTGAAAAAAGTGTAAAATCCAGAAAGGCAGGACAGGCCATGGAGAACTGGGAGCCTTGTTATGCTGATGGGCGGGATGTAAATTGCCAACAGACACTCGGGAGAAGTGTATGGTGTTTCCTGAAACATGTAAAAAACAAAGCAACAGAGCCTAGGGCACTTCCACTTATGGTCCTATAGCTTAGGGAAATTAAAATCAAAAAGACACAGCCACCCCAAAGTATGGAACGCCTCTGTTTACAAGAACCGCGTTTACAGTACAAGTTCAACATCGCAGAAAGTGAAAAATGGATAAAGAAGTTGTGGTATTTACTTACAAAGCAATATCACTCAGCAATGAAATCTATGTCATCAGGCCCTTAGCAGCACAATGAGTGGATTCAGGTATGATGATTCTAACTGAAATAAGTCACACAGAAAAAGAAACATCATAAGATATCAGTAATACACGGAATGTAAACTTGGCTACACAGGAACTGAATTACAGAACAGAACAGGGTCTCAAATTTAGAAAACCAACTTATGCTTGCTTAAGGGTAAAGGTGAGTTGGGGTGCTGCATAAAACCAGAGATTGAAATGAGCACAGATAAAGTTCCTTAAGCCAAATATGGAATAGACAATATCTACTCCTTGCTCAACGAAATGGACTCAACACCGCATATTAAACGCCTAAGAATGTACCTGACTAGTAAGTATCTTAAAACCTATGGATTGCTATGTCTCCAAAAGAGAATCAAGCATGTGTACAGGGGCATAAACGCAGCAGTGATAGGATTGGAGAGGTTCGGTGAGCAAATGAAGACCCTTTGAAGTCATATTGCATGGTTCCCATTCCACGGGTTTCAACTACCCAGGTTTAAGGTATTCTTCCTTCAGCTAAAACATGCATGTGGAACCTAGAGTATGATCAACCATGTGATCGGGAGACGTGTTCAAATATGTCTCAGTTTTCGTACCCTGGTACTCGGGTGCAACATTCCAGACGCTTTACTAACACCCTCCCCACTTGGAGAGTCAGCCCCTTTAACCTCCTGTTTGGCCCAGTTTGCAATTTCTGCGGAAGATGAACAGGAATAGCGAGAACCAATGAGAGACTAGCTGGAGGTGTCTGGACGGGCAAATTTAACTCTCATTTCCCACCAGGAAGAGGAATTAACCAAAGGCTCAGCGTGCCGTGCCGGAACCAGATTAGGGCCTGAAGCCATCCTGCGGTGTTGCGGCAAGGTCACAAGAAAGCGAGTTGAAGAAAGGAGCTCAGGGGCACTGTAATTCACAAACCTGCAGAGTTATAAATGACAGCTATCGTCCAAAAATATACTGAAGTAAGGCTGCCAAGAGGACTTGAAAACGGGGCAGAATTGCAGGAAACCGATTTCAGGAGGTAGACTGGAATTGTATTGAAAGCATAGGAAAAGAGGCAGAACGTCCACAATGATGCACTTGGCCAAAAAGGGCGTATGTGTTTTTTCCTGAATATATTCAGGACAAAACGCATACGCCCTTTTTGGCCAACCAAGCAAGCTTGCAAAGGAAATCTGCACTACAATGAAGTCTCACTTCCCCCCGGTCAAAAGGGCCATCTGAAAAAAGTGTAAAATCCAGAAAGGCAGGACAGGCCATGGAGAACTGGGAGCCTTGTTATGCTGATGGGCAGGATGTAAATTGCCAACAGACACTCGGGAGAAGTGTATGGTGTTTCCTGAAACATCTTAAAAACAAAGCAACAGAGCCTAGGGCACTTCCACTTATGGTCCTATAGCTTAGGGAAATTAAAATCAAAAAGACACAGCCACCCCAAAGTATGGAACGCCTCTGTTTACAAGAACCGCGTTTACAGTACAAGTTCAACATCGCAGAAAGTGAAAAATGGATAAAGAAGTTGTGGTATTTACTTACAAAGCAATATCACTCAGCAATGAAATCTATGTCATCAGGCCCTTAGCAGCACAATGAGTGGATTCAGGTATGATGATTCTAACTGAAATAAGTCACACAGAAAAAGAAACATCATAAGATATCAGTAATACACGGAATGTAAACTTGGCTACACAGGAACTGAATTACAGAACAGAACAGGGTCTCAAATTTAGAAAACCAACTTATGCTTGCTTAAGGGTAAAGGTGAGTTGGGGTGCTGCATAAAACCAGAGATTGAAATGAGCACAGATAAAGTTCCTTAAGCCAAATATGGAATAGACAAGAGCTACTCCTTGCTCAACGAAATGGACTCAACACCCCATATTAAGCGCCTAAGAATGTACCTGACTAGTAAGTATCTTAAAACCTATGGATTGCTATATCTCCAAAAGAGAATCAAGCGTGTGTACAGGGGCATAAATGCAGCAGTGATAGGATTGGAGAGGTTCGGTGAGCAAACAAAGACCCTTTGAAGTCATATTGCATGGTACCCATTCCACGGGTCTCAACTCTCCAGGTTTCAGGGATTCTTCCTTCAGCTAAAACATGCATGTGGAACCTAGATTATGATCAACCATGTGATCGGGAAACGTGTTCAAATATGTCTCAGTTCTCGTACCCTGGTACTCGGGTGCAACATTCCAGACGCTTTACTAACACCCTCCCGACTTGGAGAGTCAGTCCCTTTAACCTCCTGTTTGGCCCAGTTTGCAATTTCTGCGGAAGATGAACAGGAATAGCGAGAACCAATGAGAGACTAGCTGGAGGTGTCTGGACGGGCAAATTTAACGCTCATTTCACACCAGGAAGAGGAATTAACCAAAGGCTCAGCGTGCCGTGCTGGAACCAGATAAGGGCCTGAAGCAATCCTGCGGTGTTGCGGCCAGGTCACAAGAAAGCGAGTTGAAGAAAGGAGCTCAGGGCCACTGTAATTCACAAACCTGCAGAGTTATAAATGACAGCTATCGTCCAAAAATATACTGAAGTAAGGCTGCCAAGAGGACTTGAAAGCGGGGCAGAATTGCAGGAAACCGATTTCAGGAGGTAGACTGGAATTGCATTGAAAGCATAGGAAAAGAGGCAGAACGTCCACAATGATGCACTTGGCCAAAAAGGGCGTATGCGTTTTTTCCTGAATATATTCAGGAAAAAACGCATACGCCCTTTTTGGCCAACCAAGCAAACTTGAAAGGAAATCTGCACTACAATGAAGTCTCACTTCCCCCCGGTCAAAAGGGCCATCTGAAAAAAGTGTAAAATCCAGAAAGGCAGGACAGGCCATGGAGAACTGGGAGCCTTGTTATGCTGATGGGCGGGATGTAAATTGCCAACAGACACTCGGGAGAAGTGTATGGTGTTTCCTGAAACATCTAAAAAACAAAGCAACAGAGCCTAGGGCACTTCCACTTATGGTCCTATAGCTTAGGGAAATTAAAATCAAAAAGACACAGCCACCCCAAAGTATGGAACGCCTCTGTTTACAAGAACCGCGTTTACAGTACAAGTTCAACATCGAAGAAAGTGAAAAATGGATAAAGAAGTTGTGGTATTTACTTACAAAGCAATATCACTCAGCAATGAAATCTATGTCATCAGGCCCTTAGCAGCACAATGAGTGGATTCAGGTATGATGATTCTAACTGAAATAAGTCACACAGAAAAAGAAACATCATAAGATATCAGTAATACACGGAATGTAAACTTGGCTACACAGGAACTGAATTACAGAACAGAACAGGGTCTCAAATTTAGAAAACCAACTTATGCTTGCTTAAGGGTAAAGGTGAGTTGGGGTGCTGCATAAAACCAGAGATTGAAATGAGCACAGATAAAGTTCCTTAAGCCAAATATGGAATAGACAAGAGCTACTCCTTGCTCAACGAAATGGACTCAACACCACATATTAAGCGCCTAAGAATGTACCTGACTAGTAAGTATCTTAAAACCTATGGATTGCTATATCTCCAAAAGAGAATCAAGCGTGTGTACAGGGGCATAAACGCAGCAGTGATAGGATTGGAGAGGTTCGGTGAGCAAACAAAGACCCTTTGAAGTCATATTGCATGGTACCCATTCCACGGGTCTCAACTCTCCAGGTTTCAGGGATTCTTCCTTCAGCTAAAACATGCATGTGGAACCTAGAGTATGATCAACCATGTGATCGGGAAACGTGTTCAAATATGTCTCAGTTCTCGTACCCTGGTACTCGGGTGCAACATTCCAGACGCTTTACTAACACCCTCCCGACTTGGAGAGTCAGTCCCTTTAACCTCCTGTTTGGCCCAGTTTGCAATTTCTGCGGAAGATGAACAGGAATAGCGAGAACCAATGAGAGACTAGCTGGAGGTGTCTGGACGGGCAAATTTAACTCTCATTTCCCACCAGGAAGAGGAATTAACCAAAGGCTCAGCGTGCCGTGCCGGAACCAGATTAGGGCCTGAAGCAATCCTGCGGTGTTGCGGCCAGGTCACAAGAAAGCGAGTTGAAGAAAGGAGCTCAGGGGCACTGTAATTCACAAACCTGCAGAGTTATAAATGACAGCTATCGTCCAAAAATATACTGAAGTAAGGCTGCCAAGAGGACTTGAAAGCGGGGCAGAATTGCAGGAAACCGATTTCAGGAGGTAGACTGGAATTGCATTGAAAGCATAGGAAAAGAGGCAGAACGTCCACAATGATGCACTTGGCCAAAAAGGGCGTATGCGTTTTTTCCTGAATATATTCAGGAAAAAACGCATACGCCCTTTTTGGCCAACCAAGCAAACTTGCAAAGGAAATCTGCACTACAATGAAGTCTCACTTCCCCCCGGTCAAAAGGGCCATCTGAAAAAAGTGTAAAATCCAGAAAGGCAGGACAGGCCATGGAGAACTGGGAGCCTTGTTATGCTGATGGGCGGGATGTAAATTGCCAACAGACACTCGGGAGAAGTGTATGGTGTTTCCTGAAACATCTAAAAAACAAAGCAACAGAGCCTAGGGCACTTCCACTTATGGTCCTATAGCTTAGGGAAATTAAAATCAAAAAGACACAGCCACCCCAAAGTATGGAACGCCTCTGTTTACAAGAACCGCGTTTACAGTACAAGTTCAACATCGCAGAAAGTGAAAAATGGATAAAGAAGTTGTGGTATTTACTTACAAAGCAATATCACTCAGCAATGAAATCTATGTCATCAGGCCCTTAGCAGCACAATGAGTGGATTCAGGTATGATGATTCTAACTGAAATAAGTCACACAGAAAAAGAAACATCATAAGATATCAGTAATACACGGAATGTAAACTTGGCTACACAGGAACTGAATTACAAAACAGAACAGGGTCTCAAATTTAGAAAACCAACTTATACTTGCTTAATGGGAAAGGTGAGTTGGGGTGCTGCATAAAACCAGAGATTGAAATGAGCACAGATAAAGTTCCTTAAGCCAAATATGGAATAGACAAGAGCTACTCCTTGCTCAACGAAATGGACTCAACACCCCATATTAAATGCCTAAGAATGTACCTGACTAGTAATTATCTTAAAACCTATGGATTGCTATGTCTCCGAAAGGGAATCAAGCGTGTGTACAGGGGCATAAATGCAGCAGTGATAGGATTGGAGAGGTTTGGTGAGCAAATGAAGACCCTTTAAAATCATATTGCATGGTACTAATTCCACGGGTCTCAACTCTCCAGGTTTCAGGGATTCTTCCTTCAGCTAAAACATGCATGTGGAACCCAGAGTATGATCAACCATGTGATCGGGAGATGTGTTCAAATATGTCTCAGTTTTCGTCCCCTGGTACTCGGGTGCAACATTCCAGACGCTTTACTAACACTCTCCCGACTTGGAGAGTCAGTGCCTTTAACCTCCTGTTTGGCCCTGTTTTCAATTTCAGTGGAAGATGAACAGGAATAGGGAGAACCAATGAGAGACAAGCTGGAGGTTTCTGGACGGGCAAATTTAACTCTCATTTCCCACCAAGGACAGGAATTAACCAAAGGCTCAGCGTGCCGTGCTGGAACCAGATTAGGGCCTGAAGCAATCCTGCGGTGTTGCGGCCAGCTCACAAGAAAGCGAGATGAAGAACGGAGCTCAGGGGCACAGGAATTCACAAACCTGCAGAGTTATAAATGACAGCAATCGTCCAAAAATATACTGAAGTAAGGCTGCCAAGAGGACTTGAAAGCGGGGCAGAATTGCAGGAAACCGATTTCAGGAGGTAGACTGGAATTGCATTTTAAGCATAGGAAAAGAGGCAGAACGTCCACAATGATGCACTTGGCCAAAAAGGGCGTATGCGTTTTTTCGTGAATCAGGAAAAAACGCATACGCACTTTTTGGCCAACCAAGCAAGCTTGCAAAGGAAATCTGCACTACAATGAAGTCTCACTTCCCCCCGGTCAGAAGGGCCATCTGAAAAAAGTGTAAAATCCAGAAAGGCAGGACAGGCCATGGAGAACTGGGAGCCTTGTTATGCTGATGGGCGGGATGTAAATTGCCAACAGCCACTCGGGAGAAGTGTATGGTGTTTCCTGAAACATCTAAAAAACAAAGCAACAGAGCCTAGGGCACTTCCACTTATGGTCCTATAGCTTAGGGAAATTAAAATCAAAAAGACACAGCCACCCCACAGTTTGGGACAGCTCTGTTTACAAGAACCTCGTTTACGGTACAAGTTCAATATCGCAGAAAGTGAAAAATGGATAAAGAAGTTGTGGTACTTATGTACAATGCAAAATCACTGAGCCATGAAATCTATGTCATCAGGCCCGTAGCAGCATAATGAGTGGATTCAGGTATGATGATTCTAACTGAAATATGTCACACAGAAAAAGAAACATCATAAGATATCACTAATACATGGAATGTGAACTTGGCTACACATGAACTGAATTACAAAACAGAACAGGGTCTCAAGTTTAGAAAACCAACTTATGCTTCCTTAAGGGGGAAAGTGAGTTGGGGTGCTGCATAAAACCAGAGTTTGAAATTAGCACAGATACCATTCAATAAGCCAAATATGTAATAGACAAGACCTACCCCTTGCTCAACAAAATGGACTCAACAATGAGGTATCACCTCACACCTGATAGAATGGGCATCATGAGAAAATCTACAAACAAAAATGCTGGAAAGGGTGTGGAGAAAAGGAACCCTCTTCCACTATTGTTGGGAATATAAATTGATACAGTCACTACGGAGAACAATATGGAGTTTCTTAAGAAACTAACAATAGAATTACCATATGATACAGCAATCCCAGTACTGGACATATACCCAGACAAAACCATAAATCAAAACGAGACATTCACCGCAATGTTCATTGCATCACTATTTACAATATCGAGGTAATGGAAGCAACCTAAATGCCCACAGACAGACGAATGCATAAAGCTGTGGTACATATATAAAATGGAATATTACTAAGCCATGAAAAGGAATGAAATTGGGTCATTTGTAGAGACGTCGATGGATCTAGAGACTGTCATACAGAGTGAAGTAAGTCAGAAAGACAAAAACAAATCTTGTATATTCATGCATATATGTGGAACCTAGAAAAACTGTACAGATTAACCATTTTGCAAGGCATAAATAGAGCAACAGATGTAGACAACAAATGTATGGACAACAAGGGGGGAAAGCTGTTGGGGGGGTGGTGGTGGGAGGAGTTGAGAGACTGGGATTGGCATGTATACATTTATATGTATAAAATAGATAACCAATAAGAACCTGCTGTATAAAAATATAAAATAAAATTCAAAATTAAAAAGAAATAAAATTTAAAAAATAAAACAGAAAAAACAATTATTCCCTTCACATACATGTATTTATATGAATAAATTATTTCCATGCTTATATCTGTAAATACAAAAAAGAGGAATAAAATCTACCTTGAACCAAAAACGAAAAAGAGAAAAAAAACACAGAACCCACCAGTTCCACAGAGGAAAACCGTATCAGGGCACTTGCTCCAGTTGTAAACAATTCTGAAGTTGGCCAGTGGTGGGGAATCGTCTCCCATTCAGCCAGCAGCCCCCACGCAACAAGCGTCCTCATTGCAAAGCTGGGGCACCGTGCCGAGGCATCTGTGAGTAAACGTGAGCTGAGCCCCAGGCCAGTTGCTGCTGAACTATTCCCACCCGTCCCAGGTAAAACACCTGAATATATACAAGGACTTGAAAGCCTAGAGGAAGGGCCATAGAGCCACACGAGTGACAGCATGCCGGCCGACTTGGTGCCTGCAGGCCAGCCAGGATGGTCCTGGCCCTGGGTGCTCTTCTGGAAGATTTCCATTTCCCTGACTGAGATACCCGTCCTGTCCCTGCCCCCACTGCTTTTTTCCTTCCTCACCTCTGCCCAGGGAGAAATTCCAGCAGCAGGTATGGGTGACACATCCTCTTCTTTAGCAGGTGGCAGCCTGGCAACTGCTGCAGAAAGTCCAGCAGAGCCCCACTCACACTGGGCCACCCACAAAGCCGTGGCCTCTCACTCCCTCCCACCAGCCCAGCCCCGAGACTGCTGACAGGGCAGAGAAAATGGCGTCAGGCACGGCTGCAGGGGCTCTTGCTGCCTGGAGTGGTATTTATATTGATCTCAACCCAGGCACACCTGGGGAGGGCTGGCCCGCACGGTAAGGCTGCCCAGGTCAGCCAATCATCACCCCTCAGGGGCTCACAGTTGCAGAAAATGGAACTTGCTGAACCGGCCAGGTCCAAGGAACAGGTGTGGGCTCCTGAGAGTCAGGATAGACAAGGGGCTGCAGCTTTGGCTTGTTTTCTAATCATTTTATCTGGCCCATGAGTGGGAGACAACTTCAAGAAAACCCTCTCCTTATGAGAGGAACCCAGGAGTCAGGGAGAGGAGGGGTGGGTGGTGGTTGGAGACAGAGGCCTGGTGCCCCGGGTGCAGTGGAAGTCTCTGGAAGACCAGGTGGAGGGAGGCCGCACAGAGTGACGCCCAGGGTCACAGACCTGTCGCAGCTGCTGTTTGTTAGTTCAAGTCCTGCTCTGAGGTGCTCTGTGCCAGCTCTGAGCGACAGGTGAGCTGGGGGTGCTCTGCAATGAGGGCTATGTGCACGGTTCCTGTGTGCCCAGCCCTGCCATGGTACCTGCAAGGGTAGCTCTGTATCCTGGGAAGGGCCTGACCACGAGAGCCCCGTGGGCTGGGGTGGGGGTGGGGTACCTGCCCAGGTGAGCTCCATATTCTGGGATTGGTCTGACCACGAGAGCCCCATGGGCTGCTGGGGACCTGGTAAAGGATGTCAGGACAGTCAGTGAAGCCACCGAGGATATACCTCCAGTTGCTCCTAATTCCTACACCCTGCTGGTCATTCTACCAACCACCAGGACATGGTATTCTGTATTAGTCTTCAATGATGCCTTCTTTTGTATTCCATTAGTCCCAGAGTCACAAGAAATTTTGGCTTGTGAGTGGCAGGACTCAACATACAACTAAAACAATACTTCCGGGCCGTCTTGCCCCAAGGGTGCAAAAATTCCCACACCATCTTTGGGGAAAGCTTAGCTAAAGACCTAAAAGTTCTACCTCTGGAAAAGGAAACCCTCCTTCAGTACGCAGACAACATTCTGATCGCCAGCCCTACTAAGGAGGCCTCTGAACTACCAAGCCAATAAAGGATAGAAGTTGTCCAAGAAAAAGCTCAAATATCACAGACTGCGGTGACCTGCCTGGGCTTCATTCTCACAGAAGGTCGGAGAAGCCCATCCCAGGAAAGGGAAGAAACCATTTGCAGCCTTACCCCTTTCTAAAACTAGAAGACAGCTTAGGGGTTCCTGGGGAGGCCAGGGTTTGCTGCTTCTGGATCCCTAACTACAGTCTACTAGCTGGGCCTCTATATGAAACACTGAAAGGAAAAGATGATGATCCTTTTGAATAGAATCCAGAAGTGGCCTTTCAAGAATGGAAAGAGCAGTCAATTCAGACCCTTGCCCTGGAACTCCCTAATTTAGCTAAACCCTTTGACCTTTACATTCCCGGTGAAAGGTGAATCGCCATTGGAGAATTAGTGCAAAAACTGGGACCACTTGAAATGGAACAATGCAAGAATGCCATCCAGGTAGGATAAACTACGGTCACCAAGGGGCTTGGCCCACTGCCGCATCTGGCCAAGATACTGGCGGTATCTAAAAACCTGGAAATCAGCAGCCCAAAAGGCCACCTCCTTCCTAAGGGAAAAGGACCCCACGTGGTGATCCTAACCACCAACGATGCCCTGAAGTTGCAGGGTTCGCTCCGTGGGCACACCGACCTCGAGTGAGGAGGCCCTCCAACTCCAACATCCAGAGAGATAACCGGGGGCAACAGGGCACCATGACGACTCATGTGAACATCACTTGACCTGGAGTTTCTCTCATAAAACAATAAGAGTGTGTCCCAAAAGAGTAGACTACTGCTTGCAGGACTTACTGCACCCAGAGGGGAGCTAATAATCTTGGTGGGGGAACCGTATATCACACTGTCACCATAGAAAAGCCTACAGACACCGTGATGATGGTGGCCAATAAGACCGGCTGGACTCCTGTTTACTTCAAAAGGCTGTTGACTCAGTGGTCATCATGGTCCTTGATCACCACTGACCCTGGACTGTCTGGGAGTTGAGCGGGCAGGGCTCTGACACCTGGTGCTGTTTGTACGTTAATTCAGGGGCCTAATTGAAGAAAGCGCAGACTACTGGTCAGAGCATCTAGGCTGGCAGAAATGGTCAGCCTAAGGTGGCCGAACAAATGTGGGGCGGGGTGAAACCGGCCCCCACAGCGTCTCTGCACATCTCTTTCCTGGACCCTTAAAGGTCATTAGAATCTATAACACTTCCAATGCTGGTGCTCAGGTGGACGAGCAGGGAGGCAGGGGGCCTGGGGACAATCAACGTCACCTGGAGGCTGCTGGGGAGAAGCTCTGACCCTCGCCCCCGGGTATTAGGGCTCCCAACTCAGCACTCAGCAGTTACAGAAGAAGTGTCTGCACCCTCAGCACTCCAAGAATGAGGAACGGGACAAAAGGCAGAGGAGGGGTTTGTCCCCAGCAAAGCCCATTAAAAATCCCTGGGAGATAAAAATAGAATCTGGGCAATAAAGTCAAGTCTAACCTTTTTTATCCTTTGTGCTTTGTCTAATTTCACGTGCTCCTAGGGTCCCGCATGCAGAGGTTCCACACCCGGCACTTCAGACCAGATTTCCTAGTGCAGAATGGCTGGGTCGACACCTCAGCTCCTGGGGCCCAGTGCAGACTCCGCGATATAGAGCCTGAGCTGCAGCCAACCTGGCCCTCGAGAGCTCCGCCCCCTCCTTCCCACTGACTCTGACAGGATCTCTACACAGCAGCCCAGCCCACAGCCCACGGGGTAGTGCATGCTCTCACCTCTCCATTCTCTGATCAAAATATAAAGTTTCCTTTGCTTGTGAACCAAACTCAGTCTCGATCTGTTGGCCCCAATGACACTGGGCAGGGGGACACTTGTTGGGGTCCACTCTGGAGGATCAGTAACAGAAATTGAGACTATTGTAACCTCAATGAACAGATGTGTGAGCCAAACTGTAGTTAACATAGAACAGTGTATAAGGCTCGGGTAAAATAAGATGTTTCTAACACTTCCATTTGATATTTCCATCACTTTATTATAAGCAAGTTCAGTGAAAAGGTTTGTCTTATTTGTCAGGTCAATATTAGAGAAACGAAGTGATTTCTTTCCAAGGATGTACATCTAATAATCTTGGTTAAAGCTTCAATCTTGTTTTAAATGCTTTTCCATTGAAAATGATACCTCTCTTTCAGCTCCCCCATTTCTGAGAAGTATAAAATCTTATAATTTATTATTACCAAAGGGGAAAGGTGGGAGGAGGGATAAATTAACAGTTTGGGATTAACACATACACACTGCTATGTATAAAATAGATCATCAACAAGGAACTACTGTATAGCACAGGGAACTACACTCAACATTTTGCAATAACCTATAAGGGGAAATAATCTGAAAAAGAATAGATATTTTTATTGACATCATCTATCAATGACAGTTAAAGTGTAACCTAAGGGAAGCTGGTGGTGAGTGCTTCTGACCCTGAAGACTTCAATCATCTAAAGTTTGGACTCTGCCTACTTCCCAAGGCCCTTAATGAACATATGTGTAGCCGTAGCTTAAAAAATTCCCCAGTTTGGGTTTCGGGGAGACACTGATTTTGAAAAAGCCCTGGTGTTCTCCTTACATGAATGGGACTCTTCCTACTGCTAAAACATGTCTGTCACACCCAGAGGATGGTATACCGTCTGATCGGGAAGAGTTTGGAAAAGGCATCTCCTCTCCTCATCTCCTGGTGCTCGGGTTCACCCCTCCAGCGTCTTTACTAACAGTCTCCCCACTTGGAGATGTCAGCACTGTCAACATCCTGTTGCGTACAGTTTGGAATTTGTCCAGAGGATGAAGCGGAAGGATGAGGAACAATGAGAGACAAGTCCTAGGTGTTCAGACAGGCACATGTCACTCTAATTTCCAATCAGGAAGACGAATTGACCAAAGGCTAGGGTTGCCCATGGAAACAGTATAGGGCTTGAGGAAATCCCGCTGCTTTGTGGCCAGTTCCCATAAACACAAGTTGAACAATGGAACTCAGGGGCAGTAAAATTCACAAAACTGCAGAGTTGAAAATATCCATCACTGAAAAATGTCTTGAGGAAAGTCAGAGAAAAGGACTTGTAAGCAAGGGAGAATGGCAGGAAAGGGATTTGAGGAGGTAGAAAGGACTCGCCATTAAGCACAAGAAAAGGAGCTGAACATTGCCAACATTGCAGTTGGCCAAAAAGGGTGTATGCGTTTTTTTCTGTATATATTCAAGAAAAGGGCATACACTTTTTTAGCCAACCAAACAGGTGGGCACTGGAAGTCAATACTACAAAAGATATCACTTCGCATCAGTCAGAAGAGCCATCCTCATAAAGCGTAAACAACAGAAATGCAGGACAGGGCAAGGAGAAGAGGGAGCCCTGTGAGACTTATAGTGGAAATGTATATTGCCAACGGCCATTCTGGAGAAGTGTATTGTGTTTACTAAAGCATCTAAAAAATGAGCTACAGAGCATAGGGCACTTGCACTCATGAGCGTATATCTTGAGAAAAACAAAAATCGAGAGGACACAGGCACCCCAATGTTTACCCCCTCTCTGTTTAAAAGATCCTCAACTAGGATATAACTTAAATGTCTCTGGAGGGAAAAAATGGGTAGAGATGTGGTACTTAGGTAGAGTGGAATATTATTCAGCCTGGAAATCAATGAAATATGGCCAGTTGTAACAACTCCGGAGGAGTTACGTATGATCTTTCTAAGTGACAGAATTCAAAAAGAAAAAGACACATATCATAAGATATCACTTAAAGGTGGAATCCAAAATGGCTACACATGAAATAAATTACAAAACAAAAACATAGTCAAATATGTAGAAAACACGCATAAGGCTGCTAAACGGGAAAGGTGGGGAGGGGTGAGGCATCACCCAGGAGGTTGAAATTAGCAAAGATACCATTCCAAATACCAAACTGATAATCAACAAGGCCTACACGGTAGCTAAAAGAACTGCACTCAGCACACTCAAGTCACCGGAAAAGAATATATACGACTGGTAAGAATCTGAAAAAGAATTTACTGATGTCTCTCTGTACGTGAATCAAGTGGATGTACAGCAGCAAGAAACAGAGCTTTGAAAATCAGCTGTAACCAATATAGTAATAAATTGAAAAAAATAAACGACAGAGAGACAGAGAAAACCTCTTACAACTTTTCCTCAGGGCCGGTGATGCAACATGGATTGAACACATCTAGACCCACAGCAGGATGAGACATAAGGCTGGAAACTGTTTGTGCTAAGAGAAATGTGAGGTTGGGTGAGGAAATGCACACCCTTTAAAGTAATACTACCTGGTACCCATTCAATGGGTCCCAAATATGCAGGTTCAAGGGATCTTCCTACAGCTAAAACATGCATGGAAAACCCAGAGGACTGTACACCATGTGATCGGGAGATGTGTCTAAAATGCAGCTCATTTATCCTCTCCTGGTGCTCCTGTTCACCATTCCAGCCACGTTACTTAGAATCTCCCCACTTGGAGAATCAGCACATTTCAACTTCTGTTTCACACATTTTGCAAATTGTGAGGAGGATGAATGGGGAACCAATGAGAGAATAGTTGTGGGGTTTGGACGGGCACATATCACTCTAATTTCCCATTAAGAATAAGAATTGAAAAAAGGCTCAGCCCGCCTCGCCCGAGCCAAAATAGGGCCTGAAGCAATCCTGCGGGTTTGAGGCCAGCTCACAAAAGAGCAACTTAAAAAATGGAGCTCAGGGTCACTGCAATTCACAAACCTGCAGAGTTATAAATGAAAACTAACGTCCAAAAATATGTTGAGGTAAGGCAAAGAAGAGGATCTGAATGCAAGACAGAATTGCAAGAAACAGATTTCAAGAGATAGATTGGACTCGTCTTTAAAGCACATGAAAAGCGGCAGAATTTCGACAATGATGCAGTTGGCCCAAAAGGGTGTATGCGTTTTTTCCTGATTATATCCAGGAAAAAACGCATACGCACTTTATGGGCAACGAAGCAAGCAAGCAATGCAAATGTGCACAACAAAGAAGTCTCATTTCCCACTGGTCAAAAGGGCCATCCTAAAAAATTGTAAAAACCAGAAATGCAGGACAGGCCATGGAGAACAGGGAGCCTTTATACGCTGATGGGCAGTGTGTGAACTGCCGAGAGCCACTCTGGAGAAGTGTATGGTGGTTCCTAAATCATCTAAAAAACAGAGCTACAGAGCATAGGACACTTCCAATCATGGGAGTATATCTAGGGAAATCTAAAAATTAACAAGACACAAGCACACCACAGTTTAGGGCTACTCTGTTTACAAGAACCTCAACTTCAGTATACCTTAAATATCCCAGGAAAGAGAACAATGGATAAAGAAGATGTGGTACTTATGTACAATGGAATATCTCTTCACCATGAAATCAATGTAATAAGGCTAGTAGAAGGATAAAGAGTGGATTTAGGTCCGATAATACTACTTGAAATAAGTCAAACAGAAAAAGAAACATATCATAAGATATCACTTATAGAGGGAGGGTAAATATGGCTGCACAAGAAATGAATTACAGAACAGAACAGTGTCTCACATTTAGAAAACACACTTATTTCAGCTTAAGGGGAAAGGAGAGGTGGGGTGATGCATAAAACCAGAGTTTGAAATTAGCACAGATACCGTTCAATAAACCAAATAGATATTAGACAAGATCTACACCTTGCTCAATGAACTGGCCTCAACACACCCTATACACCGCAGAGAAATATATCTGAGTAATAAGAATCTTAAAACCCATGTATTGATATATCTCCATAAGGGAATCAAGTGTGTGCAGAGTGGCACAAACACAGCAGTGAAAATGAGCTAAACCCCATTATAGAAATAAATTTTAAAAACAAAACGCAGAAACAATGAAAGAGAGAAAAATTCTTACAAAATTCGCTCAGGGGCTGTGATGCAACCTGGATTGACCACATATAAACCCACAGCTGGATAAGACATAAGGCTGGACACTTGGGGCTGAGAGGATTGATGAGCTTTGGTGAGCAACTGCCAAAAGTTTAATGCAATACTTCATGCTACTCATTCCAAGGGTCCCAACACTCCAGGTTGAAGGGAATCTTCCTACAGCTAAACCATGCTTGGGAAACCCAGCGACTGGTATACCATATGATCGGGAAAGGTTTCTAAAACGCACCTCATTTTTCCTCTCCTGGGGCTCCGGATCGACATTCCAGCCGCTTTACCAAAAATATCCCCACATGGAGAGTCAATGCCTTTAAGTTCTGGTATCGCACAGTCTGCAGTTAGTGCGGAGGATGAATGGGAATAGGGGGAACCAGTGAGAAACTAGCTGTAGCGGTTTCAATGGGCACATGTCACTCTAAATTCACATCAGTAAGAAGAATAAACCAAAGGCACAGCAAGGTGCCCCAGAAGAAGAATAGGGCCTGAAGGAATCCTGTGGTTATGAGGCAAGATCACAAAAATAAGAGCTGAAAAATGGAGCTAAGGGCCACTGCAATTCAAAAACCTGCAGAGTTATAAAGGCCAACTATTTTCAAAAAATATATTGAGGTAAGGCTATGAAGAGGCATTGAAAGCAAGGCAGAATTGCAGGAAAACGATTTCAGGAGGTAGACTGGAATTGCATTTAAAGCATAGGAAAAGAGGCAGAACGTCCACAATGATTCACTTGGCCAAAAAGGGTGTATGCCTTTTTTCCTGAATTTATTCAGGAAAAAAGGCATACGCCCTTTTTGGCCAACCAAGCAAGCTTGCAAAGGAAATCTGCACTACAATGAAGTCTCACTTCCCCCTGGTCAAAAGGGCCATCTGAAAAAAGTGTAAAATCCAGAAAGGCAGGACAGGCCATGGAGAACTGGGAGCCTTGTTATGCTGATGGGCGGGATGTGTATGGTGTTTCCTGAAACATCTAAAAAACAAAGCAACAGAGCCTAGGGCACTTCCACTTATGGTCCTATAGCTTAGGGAAATTAAAATCAAAAAGACACAGCCACCCCAAAATTTGGGACGCCTCTGTTTACAAGAACCTCGTTAACCGTACAAGTTCAATATCACAGAAAGTGAAAAATGGATAAAGAACTTGTGGTACTTACGTACAATGCAGTATCACTCAGCAATGAAATCTATGTCATCAGGCCCGTAGCAGCATAATGAGTGGATTCAGGTACGATGATTCTAACTGAAATAAGACACACAGAAAAAGAAACATCATAAGATATCACTAATACACGGAATGTAAACTTGGCTACACAGGAACTGAATTACAGAACAGAACAGGGTCTCAAATTTAGAAAACCAACTTATGCTTGCTTAAGGGTAAAGGTGAGTTGGGGTGCTGCATAAAACCAGAGATTGAAATGAACACAGATAAAGTTCCTTAAGCCAAATATGGAATAGACAAGAGCTACTCCTTGCTCAACGAAATGGACTCAACACCCCATATTAAACGCCTAAGAATGTACCTGACTAGTAAGTATCTTAAAACCTATGGATTGCTATGTCTCCAAAAGAGAATCAAGCATGTGTACAGGGGCATAAACGCAGCAGTGATAGGATTGGAGAGGTTCAGTGAGCAAATGAAGACCCTTTGAAGTCATATTGCATGGTACCAATGCCACGGGTCTCAACTCTCCAGGTTTAAGGTATTCTTCCTTCAGCTAAAACATGCATGTGGAACCCAGAGTATGATCAACCGTGTGAACGGGAAACATGTTCAAATATGTCTCAGTTTTCCT